>NC_142948.1:4947275-4952275 GCF_046866305.1 Octopus bimaculoides | reverse complement strand
ATAATATAATATATATATATAAAAATCTGTTATTCTTTTACTTATTTCAGTCATTTGACTGTGGCCATGCTGGAACACCACTTTTAGTGGAGCAAATCGACCCCAGGACTTGTTCTTTGTAAACCTAGTATATATTCTATCAGCCTCTTTTGTCGAACTGATAAATTACAGGGATGTATACACACCAGCATCAGTTGTCAAGCAATGTTGGGAGAAAAAACATACAAACACACACACACACACACACACACACATATATACATATAATTGGCTTCTTTCAGTCTTCATCTACCAAATCCTCTCACAAGGTTTTGTTTGGCCTGAGGTTGTAGTAGAAGAACCTGCTCAAGGTGTCTTGCTCAAGAACACAATATACAGCCTGGTTCAGGAATTGAACTCACAATCTCAGGATGTGATCCCAATGCTCTAACCACTGAGCCATAGGGAGGATTATTATTATAATTATTAAGGCGGCAAAATGGCAGAGTGGTCAGGATGCCAGGCAAAATGCTTAATGGCATTTTGTCCATCTTTATGTTCTGAGTTCAAATTCCACTGTGATCAGCTTCACCTTTCATCCTTTTGGGGTCAATAAAATAAGGTACATTGAGGCAGTGAGCTGGCAGAAACATTAGTACTCCGGGCGAAATGCTTAACGGTATTTCATCTGATTTTACGTTCTGAGTTCAAATTCCACTGAGGTCGACTTTGCCTTTCATTCTTTCAGGGTCGATAAATTAAGTACCAGTTGCATACTGAGATTGGGTGAGGGTGGGGTCGATCTAATCGACTGGCCCCTCCCCAAAAAATTTGAGGCCTTGTGCCTAGAGTAGAAAAGAAAATATGTACCAGTCATACACTGAGGTTAATGAAATTTATTATCTCCCTCTCCCAAAATTAGTAGAAAGGATTATCATTATTATTATTGTCTTCATCATTATTATTGCTATTATTATCATTATGATCAATAATATAATTATCATTTTAATCATAATATAATTATTATCACTATCGCCATCAGCATGCCATGCAAAATGCTCGGCAGATTTCATCCATCTCTTTAGTCGAAGTTCAAATTCCACCAAGGTTGACTTTGTCGTTCAACCTCCTGGGGTCAATGGAATAAGAACCAGTTGAACACCGGGGTCAATTTAATCAACTTATCCCCACCCCGAAATTGCTGGCCTTGTGCCAAAATACGAAATCATTATCATTATTATCATAATTACCCTTGACGTACTTCTTATTGTTATTATCATCCTTAATGTTGTTATTATTATTATTATATTTATCAGTATTATTATTATTACTGGCATTATGATGATGACGATGACAATGATGATGATGATGATGCTAGGTGTAAAGAGTTTCTTCAATGAAGCATGGAATAGGAGCGACCAAGTGATGCATGACAAACTTCAATTGCAAATAACAGCAGTGACAATAGCCCGACACTGGGAGGCTGGAGAACGGGGGGGGGGGTTGATTGATAGAGTACACTGGGTGGAGTGGGGAGGTAATGTGGCGGGGGATGGGTGGGGGTTCGTGGGCGTGGGAGTGAGTGCATAGGCGTTTGTGGGTGTGGTGGTGGGGGTGAGTGTGTGGGTGTTTGTTTCCACCCTGTGTTTATGTGTACTTTAGCATATATGTGTGTGTGTGTTTTGTGTGCGAATGTGCTTGTGATTTTTATGTTTACATCTGTGTATTTTGAGAAATACACACACACACACACACACACACACACACACACACATATATATATATATATATGCAATACATATATAAATATGCACAAACATATATACATACATATATACATATATATGTATGTATATATTTTTCTTTATTGTAAACACACTGCAGTTGATTATTTGTTAATGTATGCTTATATATATACACATATATATACATATTTGTGTGTGTGTATATATGTACATGCTTGTGTATGTGTGTGTGTTTGTTTTATAGATGTTTGCTTATTGTGTGTGTCTCCAAGTGTGCTTATATATGTTTACAATATATGTGTGTTTGCGAGAGAGAGAGAAGAAGTGTGTGTGTTTGTTTGCACTTTTGAATTATTAAAAATTATGCTAATGTAAGTGCATGTATGTTTGTGTATGTGTGTGCATTTGTTTATTTATATCTGTGTGTGTGTCTTTGTGAGTTTGGATGTATTCTTGAGGAAGTCAAACATTACATTCATGTGGGGTGGGGGGTGTATGTTTACATGGGTGTTTGTGTATGTGAGTGCATTTGTGTGTGTGTGTGTGATTGTGTGTATAGGCGCATTCAACTGTACGATGAATGCTTCAATGTACAAAACATTATTTTGAAGTTTGCGTTAGTATGCAAGAGAGACCACGTGTGAGTGTGTATATATGTATGTATACACATGCATACATATACATATACACACATGCACACATACACATATATATTCATGTGTATACATACATATATATTCATGTGTATACATACATATATATTCATGTGTATACATACATATATATTCATGTATATAAATATATATATATATATACACACATGCACATATATATTCATATACATGTCTGTATTTATGCATGTGTCTACATGTGTATGAATAAGCTGAATTTTCAACATGTATTTCTGTTTTGGCTTATGTATGTGGTATGGGTGTATTTCTCTGAGTGTGGGTGTGTGTGTGTGTGTGTGTGGATATGAGTGTTTCTTTTACTTTCTACTTGTTTTGATCGTTGGGTTGTGGCCATGATGGACCATTGCCCCGGAGGGTTTTAGTTGAAAACGTCAACCCAAGTAGTGAATATTCTGTAAGTCTAATACTTATTGTTTCGTATGGAGAGATAAATAAACACTGGCTTTCAAGAAGGATGGAGTGTGACAAACGCAGACACTCATAGACACACACACACACACACACACACATACACACAAAAAATTATTTTATATGAGACTTAACTAATAAACACACAAGTGTTGAAAAAAAAAATGGTGATTTTAACTCACAGCATTTAAATATTAAGCATTCATAATTGGAATGAATAAAATTGAATATTAAGTATTTTGGGAATTTTGATTTATCATCAGGTGAGTTTTGGCCACCCTTGTATATATTCATATATCTATAAATTTTTATTGTAATGTACAGATTTATAGAAACCTGTGGCTGTCATAGAAAGCTCCTCCAGCAGACCTGACTAGCAAACCACATAGCAAATATGATACACTGGTAATCTGATGAGCTAGCATTCTTTACCTGCACCGATTTGTAAATATACAGCTGTATTGAATAATGCACAGCATGTGCATTAGTGCAGACATGTAAAATCATTTATTATGCACTGAAATGATTATTAAATGATGAAGGCTGCGAAAAAACAATTGTAAGGCTAATGATGTCAAGTGGTTGAATAAATATATTCACCTCTCATAATGTCTTGCAGTATTTGTCCCAGCTTCTTGGGTTCTGATTTCAATTCTTACTGAGAGTACCTTTGCTTTTCAGCCCTTCGTTTATTTGTCAATAAAGTATCACCTTGAGAAGGTGATGTATTGGCATTGTGGTTAGGGTGTTGCATTGAATGTCTTGCTGTATTCATTCCAGTTCTCTGCATTCTGAGTTCAAATCTCACTGGGGTTAGCTTTGCATTTCATCTTTTTGGAAGGTGTCAGGGCTCTCAATAAAAATATACCAACCAAGGGTGGTGGAGTAGAAGGGCAAAGTTGTTGGAGCATAGGATAAGGTGCCTTGCAGTCTGTGTTCTGGCTTTGTGCATTCTGGGTTCAAATCCTAAATTATCTGAAAAAAATGGTGACGTTTCTGGGAAGAGTTGGGACTAAGAGATTTGAAAAACTAATGGACATATGGTTTCTTTTGTTTAACTGCAAAGTCAACTGTCGCCACTGTCACATGCACACACACATACACGCCCTCACACACACACACACCCTCACCCTCACACACACACACGCCCTCACACACACACACGCCCTCACACACACATGCCCTCACACACACACACATACACACACACACATACACACAAACATACACATAGATAGATAGATAGATAGGCAGATGGCTAGATGCACATATATATATGTATACATATGTGTGTGCACATACATACACACACACATAGACACACACACACATACAAACAGGAGACATATACAGTTAATGCTGCAATAATTACATTTATATAAAACGGGTTGATTCAAAATTATTGATTAAAATGATAATGAACCAAACAAAACAATAACAATAATAATGCAAATGATAATAGAATTAAAACTATTCCAACACTCAGTTTGTTCAATGGTTTTCATAGCAACAGTTGTCTATTTATTTGCATATTGATTTTTATTCTTGGAGACACAATGCTAACTTTATTGTAGAAACACCGTATTTGCTAGAAATGATCTTCAAATATTCCTGGTACCAAATTTCTTTAACTTTTGTGTGGAACAAAATCCGATCTTTCAGCCTGCATTCTATAGACTATTGACATTGCAAGAGCAATAGAATTATTTTGGTTCTGATTATTTTGGTTCGTGCGGGTGACACGTAAAAGCACCCACTACACTCTCTGAGTGGTTGGCGTTAGGAAGGGCATCCAGCTGTAGAAACTCTGCCAAATCAGACTGGAGCCTGGTGTTGCCATCCGGTTTCACCAGTCCTCAGTCAAATCGTCCAACCCATGCTAGCATGGAAAGCAGACGTTAAACGATGATGATGATCCTAAGCTGGAGAATAGCCCCTGCAGGTTTCATATTTACAGCAAGATTAAATAGATGTATCCATGGTCTTCTACACCATTCGCAGCAAGCAAATTTCGCTTATATTGGTATTAGATAATTCGTGGCTGTAATAGAAAGTATACTGGCACTCTGTCTCTTACTACAAAGAGGGTTCCTATTGATCTGATCAATGGAACAGTCTGTTCGGGGAATTAGCATACAAGTGGTTGAGCACTCCACAGACATACGAACCCTTAACA
>NC_142948.1:4934775-4942275 GCF_046866305.1 Octopus bimaculoides | reverse complement strand
TAAGTTATGAAGAGATCAAAGAAATGAAAGAGTAGGGTGAAGGGATAGGGGAAAGGAAGAAGGGGAACTGGAGAGGAAGGGAGAGGGGAGAGGAGGAAAGAAGGGAAACAGAGAGAGAGAGATAGTGATGTCTAAATAATATCATCTACCATGTTGTGAAGGGGAGATAAGACATGATACACAACAGCCCCGGTGGTGGTGGTGGTGGTGGTGGTCACACTGGTTTATGGTGCTAGTGGCAATGATGATGATGATGATGATGATGATGATGATGGAGGTGGTGATTGGGATAGAGGTGGGGATGTTACCATCGGTACTGATGATGATGATGAAGATAGTGATGATGGTGATGATGATGGTGATAGAGCTTGCTGCTGTTGTGATGGTAAATGTGGTGGCAAAGCTGTTGATGGTGATTTCCTATAATACATGAGGAAGAGGAGGAAGAGGAGGAGGAGCGAGAGGAGAAGGAGGGAGATAGTTATTGCTGTTTTTGTTGTTGATGATGGCCATGGCAAGGGATAATAATGGTGATGGTGGTGGTGATGGGTGCGGCGATAGCAAATGATGGTTATGATGATGATGATGATGGCCCGGTGGCAGTGTGTGGTGGTGTTGGTGCCACGTGAGGATGTAATGATGGCACTGGTTTTGGTTGTGCTAAATGTGGTCATAGTCATCATCATCATCATCATCATCACTGTTAGCAGTATTGGTAGTAGTGGTGGTGGTGGTGGCAACGGAAGCATTGGCAGGGTTTTGGTTTTAGTGATAGTAATGGAAGTAATGGCTAGTGATACTGCTAATGGTGGTGGTGGTGGTGGTGGTGGTGGTGGCGGCGGTGGTGGTGGTGGTGGTAGTTGTACTACTACATGCATTATTGGTAGCCATGTTGGCAGTGATGGTGGGGGAGCACCAAAAAAAAAATCTCTTCGTCTGTTATTAATGCAATAAAATATGTCTTATGCTTGACCAAAACATCAATGGAATAATTATATATATTCACGTGTGTATAAATGCATATACATACATATATGAGTGTGTGTGTGTTGTGTTTGTGCATCTGTATAAACACATGCACATGCACACGTGTTATGCATATATGTGAGTGTACGTGTATACACACACACACACATATACACATATATACATACATATATATGTACATATATATTTACATATATATATTTACACACACGTATATATACACATACATATTCATGCATATATACATTGATATGTATGCATATATATATATTTATATATTTATATATATGGCAAATGAAAGACGAAGATGAAAAATGAAGATGCAATATATAGATATAAATGAGAAAATGAAGACAGAATATAAATATATATATGTATGTATATATATATATATATATATATATATATATGTGTGTGTATGTATATATATATATATGTGTGTGTGTATGTATATATATATATATATATATATGTATATATGTGTGTGTATGTATATATATATATACAAGAGAGAAAGGACACGTCTTTCTGTATTTCTGTGTTTGTCGGTGTCTGTAATGAAATATGGGTCAGACAAGACAAAATGCAATCCAACAGAATGTTTCCAGCCGGACCAAAGATAGATTTTTATTGTCATTGCTGTTAACGTTACTCATTTCGCTGTCGAAGGAGGAACTTTCCCAGTTCCGTTCCATGTTCCACATCGCATAGGACTACTCTTTGTCCTATCCACCTTAAAACTGATGCATTTCCAGATGAAATAACTAATATGTCTCTGCATAGAGCTTCCGTGGAATATTTATACAAAATGCCTTTGTTTGTGTGTTGGGGAGGTGTATGTATGCATTTATGTATGTATGTATATTTGTGTGTTTGTGTGTATATATGTATGTATCTGTCTGACTCACCCTTAATAATGATAATAATAATAATAATAATAATAATAATAAAGTGGCCAACAAGTGAAAGATGTGTGGCTTTGGGGTATTGACTTCTATTTCTAGCAAGCTGGTATTTTGGTACTCTTATTTATTTGTGTGTGTGGGTATGTATGTATGTATATATGTGTATGTTTGTCTATATATAGATATGTATTTCTATGTGTGTGTGCATGTGTGAATATATATATATATATATGCATGTGTATTTGTATGCATACATTTATATATATATATATATATATACATATATATGAATATATGTATGTGCATTTGTTTGTGTTTGAGAGTACAGCAAATATTTTTATCTTACATATTCTATGTTTTAACAAACAAAAACTCTGCTTTCCCTAATTCCAAGATTACTCTTCTAAAGCAGAATATATTATTTCAGAAACGACCAGGTTTCTTCCTCTAATTTACATTATTTACATTTGACGGATATTTATCCTCGTCTTGTTTGTTGTTAACCCAACGTTTCGGCTGATATACCCCTCCAGCCTTCATCAGGTGTCTTGGGGGAAATTTCGAACCAGGGTTCTTCCTTTATCCTAGGATATTTTTCGATAGGGACTCCACTTGAAAACCACTGGCTTAGAGTGTAACAGAGAGATGAGAGATCAGTGTCTTGCTATAGAGAAGATACTTACTATAGAGAAGATACTTGGCTATTCCAGAAGGAAAAAAAATAGGAGAGGAAGAAGAAATAGAGTCATAGAGAAATATACAGAGACAGACAGAGTAAGAGATAGAGAGAGAGAGAGAGAGAGAGAGAGAGAGAGAGAGAGAGAGAGAGAGAGAGAGAAATAGTAATATAAAATGTTGTTTATAATATCAACTTAGAGAACAATCCCTTCGTTCACCACTGCCATTATTAAAAAACCCTGTGATGAGAAAACACATATGATTCTCCATGTAACACAAGATAAATTATAAAAAACACAAACTAGGGTATACGAAATCCAGCATGAAATACAAAATAGGCTGAATATATGATTTTTATACATCTTCCATGAAAAAGATAACTTCTAATTTTTCTTTTATATTCCAATATATTTCAGTTTGCCAATCCATTTTTATTCAATGATTTTTGCTTTTTTTTCTATTTTCTCTATGTTACCATTTATTGTTTGGTTCTAGTTTGATAGGAATATATCTGGGGTTTTTTTGTTGACAGAAAAAAAAAAAAATGGTTGCTGTGATTCTGTTCTTAATCTCTTAGAGAGGTATTAGTACATCGTGCCTCAAGGAATAGAATTGATGAAACTCTAAGAATATTTCTATGTGAATAGTAAAGCATCCTGCTGTGTGATATCTACAACATACACACACACACACACACACACACGTACACACTTATATATGTGTGTGTGTACATGTATATATGTATATGTGTGTGTTTGCATTTAAGCATGTGTGTGTGTGTAAGTATATATATGTGCATGTGTGTGTATGTATGTGTGTGTGTAAGTACATGTGTGTGTATGTGTGTGTATATAAATGTGCAAGTATATATGTGTGGGTGTGTGTGCATCTGTATATATGTGTGTGTGTGTATCTGTTAATATGCGTGTGTAAGTATGTGTGTGTATATGTGTATATAAATGTGTAAGTATATATGTGTGGGTGTGTGTATATGTATATATGTGTGCGAGTGTGTGTGTGTGTGTGTGTGTGTGTGTGTGTGTGTGTGTCTGTGTTTGTATTTCATGACTTTGATTGTATGGAGTTTATGACATTTATAATACTGCCATAAGAACCAGAAATGAAATCAAAAGCATTGGCTTGAAGCAGCCATCTCTGCCTGAATCTTTTACAAAGGTTCTTCAACAAAAGAACAGAAGAATAACCGTTTCCTTCAAACTTTCATTTCATGTTTCAAAAACACAATGCATCACCCACTCCAGGAACCAAAACCACAATCTTATAATCAAATGTACAACACCCGAACCACTGTGCCGTGTGCCTCTACTAAAATATAAATCTACCTCCTTCAACTCATATAGACCAGTGCTCTCTTGTGGTACACTTATATCCTCTTCAAAATTTGGTGGCACGCCTGAATTAAAAATATAACTAAAAGTATAGGGAAAAAAATTATATTCATATTGCACTGTGGCAGCACACCTAACATGGTCTTGTGCCATGGCTTACCAGTTGCAGAACACTGATAGAAACTCGTAGGGCTGGTCTTCTGGTTGCTGTGGTGCAAGAACATTCATTTACACAACACATCACCTGGTCCAGGAATTGAAACCACAATCTTACAACGGTGAGTCCAACACCCTAACCACTAAGCCACGTGCCTCTACTTTGACAGCTTTCCTCCTTAACCCATCTGTTATTGTATTTCTGTTGAGATGTTCTGTGTTTTCTTTGAATTAATCTTTAAATATAACAAAGAATTTAGTAAAATAACTTAGTTATCGTTAAGCTAGTGTAAGGAACATAAATTGTGACTAAGGTTTGGTGGAAGATTTTAATTCAGAACTTTATGAAAATAAGACATTTGTACTTCAGAGCCAGAACCAGTTTCAACAGGGTTGGTGTCAAAAGGGTTAGGGCCCTAATGGATATTGTCATTCAAGATATATGACCACTAAACTGGCACTCGGTCAGTTAGGACAATGAGTGGTCCAGTTGTCCAAACAATGGATCAGCTTGCTCATTAAATTAACATGCAAGTGGCTGAGTGCTCCACAGGCACATAACTTTAATATAGTTCTCAAGGAGATTCAGCATGGCACAGAATGTGACAGGGCTGGCCCTTTTCACTACAAGTCATCATCATCATTTAACTGCCATTGTCCATGATGGTTTGGATGGTTTGACCATGGCTTGCAAGCCGGAAGGCTGCACCAGACTCCAGTCTGATTTGGCATGGTTTTCTATGGTTGGATGCCTTTCCTATCACCAACCACTCCAAGAGTGTAATGGCTGCTTTTATGTGCCACTGGCATGGGTGCCATTTGTGTGACACCAGTATCTGCCATGACTGCGATTTTGCTCAGCTTGATGAGTCTTCTTCTCAAGCATGACATAATGCCAAATGGTCTTGGTCCTTGCCTCTGTGAGGCCAAATGTGAAATAAAACATCTTAGTCAAGGACGCAATGCCCTGCCAGGAGTCGAACTCATGACCTTATGATCACCATGCACCTTTACTTATGACCACTACTTGTCATACTAAAACTCTAAACACAATATCACTTCTAATTAAATATTGAACATAAATCACCATCATAAACAACAGGTAACTCGCAATCAATATACAATTCATCGAGCATGGCGTCTTCGTATCACATAAATTTTCATGTTTTACAAAACATGAAAATCTCAAGCCATACACAAATGAAGCATGAAAACCAAACAGAACACACACTTCTGTGCAAATTGAAATATTCGTTTCGCTCAGTCAGCCATGTGGAACGCTTAATATATTTCCCAGCATTCTTCTTGTTTTAGTTTCATGTGACTCCATTGTCCAATCGTGCCTAGTATATTATTCACCTAGGATAGGTTTGTATCCATTTATAAAGACCAACCATTACGAATGCTGGTTCTTTCTATAAACCTTTTGAATTTAAAGGGAGGCGTTCTCATCCCATATTTCCATATATATTTGATGAAACCAATTTTGTGCTCATTGTTTTATATATATACATACACACATACACACAAAATACATATAAATATGTGTATAGTATATTTATACACAGGTGCATATGTGGCTGTGAGGTAAGATGTTTGCGTTCTGACGATGGAGTTCTTTGTTCAGTCCTACTGCGTGGCACCTTGAACAAGAGTCTTCACCTGTAGCTCCAGGCCAACCAGAAACTTGTGAGTGGATTGGGTAGGCAGAAATTGTGTGGAGGCCCATTGTGTGTGTGTGTGTGTGTGTGTGTGTGTGTTTAAATAAGAGATAGTGGCACAACAAGGTACCAATGTTTTCTGGAAATAGCAGTTGATAGCTGTACGAGGCTATAGTAAAGCTTCACTGAATGTATGGAGGCAAAGATTAATTAATAGATATTTGTCTGATATATATATATATATATATATACATATATATATATATATATATATATATATATATATATATATATGTGTATATATATATATATATATATATATATATATTATTCTTAAATAAAAATATTATTGACAGTGACTTCAAAGTTTCGTCCATCATTTAAACCATCGTCAGACCATGACTTAACAGGTTGAAACTTCAAAGTCCCTGTCAGTAATATTCTTGTTTAAGAATAATAAATTTGTTCTCTACAAAAGTATAGACTAACCCCACAGATTAATGTAAATTGTTTTTACTATAATTGAACATGGAAACCAAACATTAATACATATGTGTGTGTGTGTGTATCTATAAATATATATCGTTGCTATTATGTTAAACTGTTGTATGTCCAAATTTGGCCAATAGCGTTTTTTTTAGGTTTTTATTTTTACTTGCAATAACCGGTTCTTTTGTTCAAACTATCATAGCTGCTTCAGATGCCAAGATATCAAAAATTGTCAAAGTGTAGTAGAATGGTTCTGCTATGGAATGGTGAAACTATTTTTTCGTTTTCAGGAAAAGCAATGTTTTGGACTTTGGACACTTTTGCATAATAGCAACAATATGTGTGTGTGTGTGTGTGTGTGTGTGTGTGTGTGTAGATATCTATATATATTATTCTTTTATATGTTTCAGCCTTGAGGCTGTGGCCATGCTGTAGCACTGTCAAATATATATATATATATATATATATATATATATATATATATATATATACATACACACACACACACACACACATATATATATAAATGTGTGTATATATATATATATATGTGTACTATTATAAACATGTATATATTTATTTATGTATATACACACACACACACACACACACACACACACACACACATACATACATACATGCATTTTTATATGTGTGTGTATTAAGATATATATCTCTATCTAGATGAAACTATTTATATGAATGCATTTGACAACTTAACATAAAACACTTGTATAATATTGAAGAAGTGACATTCCTTAGCAATGTCTGCGAGAAAGTCTTTTCTCTCTTTTATATTTCTGAGTGAGTGCCATTCCATTTGTTAGTTGCTTGGTTGAGTTCAGTGGTTCGGAAAGTATAGAAATATGGAGATGAAATTTCTGTTGATACCTGGAGAAATAAATGGCCAATTTATTTACTACCTCCCTTCCAAAATCAGAGAAACTATTTTGAAAATATTGCCTGTTGATAACACTAATAATCCTTTTTACTACAGGCTGAAGGCCTGCAATTTTGAGAGGAGGGGCTAGTCAAATACATTGACCCTGGTGCATACACAGCACAGCTTGGTTCAGGAATCAAACACACTATCTCATGATTGTGAGCCCAATGCTCTAACCACTGAGCCACATGCCTTCACCACTGAATGGTACTCTTAAACAATATTCCCAAATACCAGGAAACCCAAACATATCATTTCCATCCACCAATGGGGTTGATTCATTCAACTAAAATTCTTCAAAATTCTGCCCCATAATGGCTGCAAGTGTAATC
>NC_142948.1:4919775-4929775 GCF_046866305.1 Octopus bimaculoides | reverse complement strand
TAGATTTTATTTATATTATTATTTAATTGAATGCCACGCATCCATTTCCAATTAAGTTTTTCTTATGATAGATCCCTGACCACTACATTTATATTTTATTTCTCCTTGTTTCTCTCCTTATTTCTTCCTGTGTTCCTTTCAATTGAAGAGCGTAGGCTCGAAACGTTAAAGACTTTCTCTTTTCCCGAGCATTAAACTAATACATCCATTTGTTGTTTACACCACCTGCCCTTGTCTGTTGTTTTTTTTCGCAAATTCTCCCATATATATATATATATATATATATATATATATATTATAGTATATCTCATGCGTAGAAATAGATATATGACTGATACTGTTCAATTTAGATCTTCATGTAGATTATCATCATCCAATTTGCTGCCAATATAGTGGTTTATCATAATTTCTCACGAGTGTGTATGTTTGTTTGTGTCTCTTGTTATGAAATCACATAATAGTTGTAGAAAGGAATGTGGCTGCAGCCATACAAGCTGAGTCATTCATTTCCAGTATGCTGCAAAAATATGTCTGGCCACGGGGAAATATCACTTTGCTTGGAAACAGCTGAGGTTTGGTGACAGGAAGAGGGCATCCAGCCCTAAAACGACTACCTCAGTTATCTCCATCTGACCTATTCGGGCATAGAAAAGTGGATGTTAAAATGATGATGATTATGATGGTATGTTTCTGATGGGTTATATACTTCTTAAAAGTTTGAACATATAACAAGTATAGCTAATATCGTTACTGCTGACTAAACATATGTAAAGGTTTGAAATTTTTGAATAAACTTTCTCTCTCACATGAACGCAAATACACATGGATACAAACATACATATATACATACATAAATGCATAAACAGACATGGATACACCCATTCAAACGTATATGTATACATACATAAATACAGACACAAGCAGACACAGATACACATAAACATACAAACACACATCCATACATATATATATGTATACATACATACAGACCTAAATACCTACATAAGTAGATGTGCACACACATATAGTGAAGAGACATATATGAAAACATGTTTGCTTCTAATATCTGTCAAGTATGAAATAAAGAAGTACAGGTGTAAGTTTAAGGGAAAAAAACCTCATTACCCAAAGCTAACACTACATGGATCAACGAGCTTACTGGCTGTCGAGTCTTTTAAATTATTTCTCATCTAAAGGCAGACATATTTTATCATTGAAATGGCTGCAGTGAGAGAAGGAAAAAGAAGAGAGAGCAGAGAGAGGGAGCTTATTTCTAATTATGATATTAACACATTTAATGTTTGCAGCATTTCTCTGCGATATTGTAAATGGAAATAGATGAAAAGATAAAAGTAAAGGAATAAATAAATGAAATTCAGTGAATTTCAAAGGAGATCTTTGTAACTGTGTTGAGAAATTATTTGTAAACATATGTCTGGCAGCCTTGTTTTATGTAACAGAAATTTCAGATACTTCACAGAAGTCATTCACTTAACAAAAATTGTAGCAACAACTAAATAATAATAATAATAATAATAAACATACTGGTGCTAGAGCATAACATACCAGACCTAGCAGTGGTGGACAAGAGGTACCACATATGCTGTATAGTTGATGTTGTATGACCCTTAGACCCACGAATAGTCAAGAAGGAAGGCAAAAAGATAGATAGATACAACCCTCTTGAGTACGAAATAGCCCAGCTATGGACAATGAAGAAGGTGAAGATGATGCCAATAATTGTTGGGTCTTTGGGAACAGTATCAGAAGGCATCAAGAGGAATATAAGGGAAATTGGAATAGAGTGCCCAGTAGAACTGTTACAAAAGGTTTGCCTCCTTGGCATGACCAGAATAATCAGGAAAGTATTAGATGGTGGAAAAGAATGGATAGCATGGTACTGTAGGCTACGGGTAGCAAGTCTGCTATGCTTGCAAGACTCTAGGAGATGCAACAAAACCTGTGATAAAGAGAAAATAATAATCCTTTCTCCTAAAGGCACAAGGCCTGAAATTTGTGGGGAAGGGACCAGTCGATTACATCAACCCCAGTGTTTCACTGGTACTTAATTTATCAACCCTGAAAGGATGATAGGCAAAGTCGACCTCAGCAGAATCTGAATAATAATGATGATGATGATGATGATGAAAATGATAATGATAATAATAATAATTATTTCTTTATTGCCCACAAGGGGCTAAACATAGAGGGGACAAACAAGGACAGACAAAGGGATAAAGTCGATTACATCGACCCCAGTGCGTAACTGGTACTTAATTTATCGACCCCGAAAGGATGAAAGGCAAAGTCGACCTCGGCGGAATTTGAACTCAGAACGTAACGGCAGACGAAATACCGCTAAGCATTTCGCCCGTCGTGCTAACGATTCTGTAATAATAATAATCCTTTCTACTAAAGGCACATCGACCCCCAGTATTTCACTGGTACTTAATTTATTGACTTCGTGAAAGAATGAAAGGCTAAGTCAACCTCGGCAGGGTCTGAGCTCAGAACTCAAAGATGGATGAAATATTACCGAACATTTTGCCTGGCAAACTAATGGTTCTGCCAGCTCGCCACCTCAATAATAATAATAATAATAATAATAATAATAATAATAATAATGACAATAATAATAATAATAACAATAATAATAATGACAATAACAACAGTAATGATAATACGGATAATAATAATAACAATAACGTTAATATACGTACGTAAAGAAATAAATAGAAGATGCATGGTGTCAAAGAAATAAAAACAAAAGGAAGAATTCAATTAACTTCAAATATTTGCCAACAAACCAAAATACAAACCTCATAAAAGAGGTTTTTGATCTCTGGTTTTGGATGATTCCAAGATATCTCTCCTCTGTCTTATCACTTCCTTTGTGTAAACTATCTTTCTTCAGCTAATGTAGCCTTTGATATCAAGTTGGCCTTGCAGATAAAAATACGACTGTTGCTCAACACGGATAAATACACACACACACACACACACACACGTGTGTCTGTGTGTGTGTATTGCAGTAGTGTGATGTGTGTCTGGGGAATCTTCAGCCAAATATGTTTGGTTACGTACACGATCAATATGAGGCTTTAGTTTTGGATTATTTATATATAAATAATAAAGATAGGCACAGGTGTGGCTGTGTGGTAAGAAGCTTGCTTCCTAACCTCATGGTTCTAGGTTCAGTCCTACTGTGTGTCACGTTCAGCAAGTGTCTTCTACAAGAGCCACAGGCTGACGAAAACCTGGTGAGTGGATTTCAAAGACGGAAACTGAAAGAAGCCTCTTCTGTATATGTGTGTGTATGTGTGTGTACATGTATTATTGCATATGTCTGTGTTTGTGTCTGTTTGTCCCCAACCAACATCTGACAACTGGTGATGGTGTGTTTATGGATGGAGGCTGATGAAGGAGCCAAAGTCCAGAAATGTGGCGGCATATATGCCCATTACTCGTTTTTCATCTTTGATCTCATTGTTGCTTACATCAGGAATCTAGGATGCGAAAGAATGTAACAAAAGTCAGTACTGCTTATAATTTCTAAAAAAATTCTGCAGAGATGACCTTAACATGTGATTTAATAGCACTGCTAACACAGTAGGACACACTATTAACATTTAATATACTTTGTAGGATATTATGGTTGCATAACGAAATACTGTGTCCCTACAAAGCATTAACTTTTATGTATATTCATGTGTGTTAATTTCTGTTTGTGTGTGTTTTATGTGCCATAACATAGCAGTTCAATAGACAGAGATCACTAAAATAAACAAAAGTTACAAGACAAATACTGGGGTTGACATGATAAGTTAAATCCCTGCAAAGCTGTAATCTAGGGTGAAGTGCCATATCCAGCACTCTTCACCATGGCCACCTGGTTTTTGAACTCAAACTCATCAGTGTTGTAAATATTTTGAATCCGTACAGTAGATGTACAGTGATGTTTTTTCTGTTTGTTTGTTTTTGCTGTTGTTGTTGTTGTTGTTGTCCTCTTCTGTCCAGGAGACAATAAGTGATATCTTGAGGAATGTTGCAGTGGAAGAACTCTGTGAGGATCTTGGGTAATGACATGAGTAGGGAATGGTATGGAGGGAAAAGAGGATGAGAGAAAGAGATGGGGGAACAGAGAGAAAGAGAGAGAAAAATATAGGGAGAGAGAGAGACACACATGCATGCACACATACACACACAAACTGGGAATGATATGGAAGGAAAAGACAGAAAGAGACAGAGACATGGAGAGAGTTGGATCGATTGATAGAGAAAGAGACAAACAGACAGTGATAAATGAAAAGAGAGAGATATGGGAGGAAAAGAGAGAGAGAGAGATATGGGAGGAAAAGAGAGAGAGAGAGATATGGGAGGAAAAGAGAGAGAGAGAGATATGGGAGGAAAAGAGAGAGAGAGAGATATGGGAGGAAAAGAGAGAGAGAGATATGGGAGGAAAAGAGAGAGAGAGAGATATGGGAGGAAAAGAGAGAGAGAGAGATATGGGAGGAAAAGAGAGAGAGAGAGAGAGATGGGAGGAAAAGAGAGAGAGAGAGAGATATGGGAGGAAAAGAGAGAGAGGGAGATAAAGCAAGGCTGAGGCACAAAGGTAGATAGATAGATACATGGAGGGAGAAAGAGAAACAACAAACATAGAGACAGATATAGAGAGAGAAATAGGGAGAGGAAGAAAGAGACTATCAGGTACAGAATGAGAGAGAGAAACACACATAGAGAGAATGATATGGGAGAGCAAGAGAGAGAGAGAGAGAGAGAAGAGGTCAGAGAGAGAGTCATTGACAGACAGATAGAGGGAGAAAGAGAGAGGGGGAGGAACAAGCAGAGAGTGAAGGACACATGAACAGAGAATGATATGAGAGGAAAAAAGTGAAGAGAGAGAGAGAGAGAGAGAGAGAGAGAGAGAGAGCGAGAGATAGAGGGAGAGATGGATACAGAGAGAGAGAGAGAGAGAGTGGGGTGGGTGAGGAGCATGATGAGAGAAGCAGAGATTGTAGAATTGTATGTAAGATGGTCAAGGAGAAAGAGAAATAATAAAACTAATAATAAAAATGGGTAAATCTCAATAAAAATGGACTAAATTCAAAATGGTGGTCCTTATTGCAATCCTCTCTTATTGATTCCCCTTCATTGATTAATTTCTCTTTAACAATGGCTTTTGTTTCATGAAATTGCTGGAAACAAGCACAGCTTTAGTATTTTTATCATTATCATTGCTGTTGTTGTTGTTGTGGTTGTTGTTTCTGCTTTTGTTGAGGTTTTGTTTTTGGTCTTGTTTGTTCTTCTTTTGTTTTTGTTGTTTGTTTTTTTTGGGGGGTTTTTTGTGGTGGGGGTTCATTTAAAAATGAATTTTTTAGGGTGGGTGGGTGGGGGGGTGGAAAAAAGGAAGAGGCGTAGTGGGAGGGTCGCATTTATTATATTTTATTTTGCTCTGCAGAAATTAGTTTCCATATGAAAAGAAATGATGATGATGGTGGTGGTGATGATGATTATTATAAGGACACTGATGATGTTGATGAAGATACTAATGATGATTGTGCTGATGGTAGTGATGATGATGATGATGTTCATGATGATGCTTATGATAATTGTGGTGGTGGTAGTGATGATAATGATGATGATGACGGTGGTGGTGGTGGTGGTGGCGATGGATGTAGTGATGATTATGATGGAGATGACAATGACACATGATGATGATGATGACGATGATTATAAGGATGCTAATGATGTTGATGTTGATGATGTTGATGCTAGTGATGATTGGTGATGATGATGATGGTGGTGGTGGTGGTGGTGGTGACAACGACAATGATGGTGGTGATGGATGTAGTGATGATTATGATGATGATGTTGATGTTGACAATGGCTTTAATGATGATGACGATGATGATCATTATCACTCTTTATATTGTTACTGATATTGCAGCCATCGTTATCTATGATAATTACAACAACAACAACAACAACAACAATAATAATAATAATAATAATAATAATATTAATAATGATAATGTTGATGATGGTTATTAATCCTCTTCACATCTTGATTGTCATCCTCATCTTCTATGAATTTGTTCTGCTTGTGATCTGCCATCGGGGCGAGAACGAGAAGAACGAGAGAAATCATGATCGGAGTTTTAATAATGTCAACCAGTGACAACAACAACTTTGGCCGCAACAACCAACACCAAACAAAAACAAAAAAAAAAAAATACTGTGAAGACCTAAGCGTTTACCAGTACTGTTGCAACAACAACTACCACCACCACCACCACCACCACCACAACTACAACTTCAACCCTGACAGCAGCAACAATCAGTGCTACAAAAGCAAACATCACTACTACCACCTCTACCACACCAACAACAACAACAGCAACAGTAAAATCAACCGCCATGACCAGTGCTGGTGCTATGGTATAAATAATTACTTCATCATCATCATCATCACCATCATCATTGTCATCATGGTTATTTTATGCACTTCATTAGCTTACAGTTGTTTCTGCTATAAGATGCAGTGGATGTATAGTTGAGTGCATGAGTAACACCATATGACTTCATCAGAGCCTCAGACATAAAGTGATCTGTGCATGCATGTGTGCATGTGTTTGTGTGTGTGTGTGTGTGTGCATGTGTGTGTGTGTGTGTGTGTGTGTGTTATTCTTCGAAAATATGGTTAACTTCTCCAGAATTATTAAAAGAGCTGTAGAGTATAAACATATATGTAAATATCTTTGTGTTAGAAGATGTTTCACCTCCCCAAGGCAGTTCTTTGGAGACATAAATAAATATGTTTGGTAAAAATCCTTTAAATTATTAAAGAGATGGAAGGACAAATTTAGCAGGAGAGGGAGGTGAGACATTTTCAGGTAATGGAAGGCATGTTGCAGAATACACAGAGAGGGGGAGGAGGTTTTAATTAAGGGGATGCTGGAGAGACACATTGTAAAATAAATGACGAGAGGGCTGGAAGGGGACAGATCAATGATCAATGGCTGTTACCAACTTTGTTTATGTATCCAATATTTATAGTCCAGTTGAAATGGTAAAATTAATTAGAAATTTAAATTAACCAAATCAATTAGTAGCCATGAGTCAGAATAAGCTAAAGGTTGTTTTTCATAATTGAATATCTCAAAAGGAAAGCAAAGGCATCGGGACTTTAATTTAGTTATTTAAATATTTAATGATTATTTGTATTAAGAAATATGTAAATTTTATATCAACTGCAACGAAAGGTGGGTGGTTTCATGACATTAAAGGGGCACAGTCCTGTTTTAGAAATTACAAGGCATATTTTAGATATATGTTATACTTTAATACTCCCTTCTATAATAGACACAAGGCCTGAAATTTGTGGGGAGGGGACTAGTCAATTACATCGACCCCAGTGTTTCACTGGTACTTAATTTATCGACCCCGAAAGGATGAAAGGTAAAGTCGATCTCGACGGAATTTGAACTCGGAATGTAGTAATGGGCAAAATACTGCTAAGCATTTCACCTGGTCTGCTAATAATTCTGCCAGCTCACCACCATAATAATAATAATAATAATAATAATAATATTAAGGGAGATGGGTTCTGTTAGTCGTTAAAGTCAAGGTGCCACACAGTGGGACTGAACCTGGAATGATATGGTTGGAAAGCAAACTTCTAACGACATAGCTACACTTGTACCTATATATATATATATATATATATATATATATATATAGGGGTGCATGAGTGGCTGTGTAGTAAGAAACTTACTTCCCAACCACATGGTTCTGAGTTCAGTGTCACTATGTGGCACTTTGAGCAAGTGTCTTCTACTATAGATTTGGGCCGATCAAAGCCTTGTTAATGGATTTGGTAGATGGAAACTGACAGAAGCCTGTCGTGTGTGTGTGTCTGTGTGTGTACAAATCTGTGTAGGTATTTTAGTCTCCTTGTCTTGACATTGTATGATAATCGTAAATGAGTGTCACTGTCATACAAGCAGTAGGAAATCAGCCTCAGTAAGATCCAGGTAACCCATGCAAACATGGAAAAGTGAATGTTAAACTAATGATGATGATGATATTGTATATAAACGTATGTCTGTGTGTTTTCTTAATTTTTATGCTATTTTATTATTTTATTTTATGAATACTTATTTTTTTTATTTACCATT
Source organism: Octopus bimaculoides (assembly GCF_046866305.1). Lineage (NCBI taxonomy): Eukaryota > Metazoa > Mollusca > Cephalopoda > Octopoda > Octopodidae > Octopus > Octopus bimaculoides. Next base: position 4,921,598 of record NC_142948.1, on the reverse strand, counting down.
ATATATATATTTATATATATATATATATATATATATATATATATATATATATATATATATATATATATTGGTAAATACTGACATGTATATGTGTGTGTTTTGTTAATTTCTACATATTTTTTCTTCCTCTTTGTTTTCCTTTTCAAGTTAGCATTGGTCAGGATTGTCTTTTCATTTTTACCTATAAAATTATTTTTGCTTTCCCTCCCTATTTTTTGTAACACACACACACACACACATTGCTATAATTAATTCATTAACTAAAAGTTTTCATAATTAGTCCTAATGTATTTCTTTTCTTTTTCTCTTTTCCAGGTAAGTGCAAACCATATCTTAAAGTTTTGATTTTAACCTGGGCAGTAATTAATAAATCCAGGTAAGTATGAATTTCAGCTTTAACCCATAAGAAGAGATTCTGCAGATGGTAAAGGCTTTTAGAGTTGTCCCAGATCTTAACCAATATCTATAAATGTTTTATTCTTTTATTTGTTTCAGTCATTTGACTGTGGCCATGCTGGAGCACCGCCTTTAGTCAAGCAAATCGACCCCAGGACTTATTCTTTGTAAGCCTAGTACAATATTTACCTGCAGTTTTTTGTAGATTTGTATGTGCTTGAGGATCCAGTTCCAAAACCGAATTATTTTAAAAAGAATTATCTGATTAGCACAGATTAGACAGGTTATCCCAGTCTGAGTTAGTTCTGCTCTTGTTTGGAATCACTGCCCTCTCTCTCCTACATGAGTTCAAGAACTACATCTTGCTTTCACATTGAAGTTCTGTTTTGGTTTCATAATTCTAACCACTTTACAGAATGTACTAGGTAAACCTGTACACAGTCTCTAGTGGCACCAACATCAGAGAGGTCACCATGTCCTTGGCACATATGAATAAACTTGCACATCCACGAGTGCAAATTTATTGATGTATGCACACAGTTCACAAATGTGTGTGTGTGTGCATGCAGATGTCAACCAGGAACCCCAAGAGATCCCTTTACTTACAGAAAAAGAAGCCTTAACATTTTGTTAGTGAGTGGCTTGAAACTTGTAAAGGAAAAAAAAAAGCAATTATTTAAATTAGATCCCAAAGGAAAATACACACAAACACACACAGAAACACAGACACATGCATAATTTAAGCAAGGAAATATCAAAGACCAGATGGGACTTGTCTGTTTGAGGATGTTACAGGTGTGAAAATATTTCACTTTCATGCGATTCTTTACATTTTATTTATCTGTGAATTAGGAGGTGATTCAGTACAAATTCCATTGTCATTTATCGCTACATGTTTCACACAACACACAATTCACTCCTCCTTCCCCCTCCTTCTACTCCTCCTCCTCCTCCTCCTCCTACTGCTGCTGCTGCTTCCTCTTTCTCTAAATATCTTTTGATTCTAATTCATTCATGTAGCTCCTTGGGCAAGTCTCACCTTTTATAGTTCATGGCTTATGAAAGTCTTATGAGTGAATTAAGTGGACAGAAACTGTGGGTTTGCTTGTCATACATATGGGTGCATAACTACCCTTAATTGTGTGTCTGTCGATTTGTCAGTCACTCAAAGCAAATATAAATCTATAAGGCACAGTATGTAAAAAGTAGATTTCATATATGTTTCAAGATCCAGTTTCCAAAAAGAATTCTGTAACTTTTTCTCAAAAGTTTACAAATTCTTACAACACCAACATCACATATATATTTGTGTGTGTGTATAAAAATATATGTAAGCCTAAATGTGGGGCCCTGTTTAAGCTTGAGAAAAGGGGTTGATTTGTTTGACTAAACCCTTCAAATTGGTGCTCCAATATGGCTGATTTGGG
>NC_142948.1:4909775-4914775 GCF_046866305.1 Octopus bimaculoides | reverse complement strand
CATCATGTGCTATGCATCTATGCTATGTATCATCATCATAATCATCATCATCATCATCATCATCTGTGCTATGTATCATCACCATCGTCATTATCATCATCATCTGTGTTATGTATCTATGCTATCATCACCATCATTATCGTTATCATCATCATCATTTTACTTCCATGTTGCATGCTGGCCTGGGTTGCACAGTTTGACAAAATCTGGGGTTTCCAAGGTCTTCATTGAGCTCCACTGTTTGTTTTGGATAACTGGTACTTATTTAATCGACTCCGAAAGGATGAAAGGCAAAGTCAACCTCGGCAGAATTTGTACTCAGAATATAAAGAGAGACGAAATACCGCTAAGCATTTTGCCTGGTGTGGTAACATTTCTACCAGGTTGCTGCCTTTATAAAATTAAATATTGCTATACAAATGTATAACTTTCCATTCAAATAAAGCACTGTAAAGGTAGAAGTATAAATATAGAATAGTGGTACAACAAAGCACCAATGTTTACTGGAAATAGCAGTTGATTTATTTACAATGCTATAGTAAAGCTTCAATGTGTTTATACTGGCAAGGGCATGTGTGGACAGCGAACATAAAAAATTTCATGCTACCTCTAGGAAGAACACAAGACAAATTGGACAACCCAGAATCGGATAATCTAGTGCCGAGGTTTCAGACTCTTCAAATATGTTTGTCATTGTAAATTTGATTAGTCTTCTTGAGCTGGATTTACCTGGACAATATTTCAAATGTTGCCACATCAATGCGCCTTTGTGTGCGTATGTGTGTGTGTGTTTATATCTATGCTTGTCTCCCGCCACCACTTGACAACCGATGATGGTGTGTTTACATCCCCGTAACTTAGCAGTGCAGCATAAGACACCGTTAGAATAAGTAGCAGGCTTCCAAAACCAAAATTAAATTAAAATAAGTCCTGGGGTTCAATCCATTCAACTAAAAATTCTTCAAGGCAATGCAGTGCCCCAGTATGGCCACAGAAGCAAGCGAAAGAATAAACAATAAAAGGAAGGTCATGGTTGTTATTGTTATTTTTCTACATCTCATTATCCCCTCCAATATTAGCCACTCCACCCCCTTCCAAAATTATCCACCCCAACTCCAGCATTACCCACCCCAACTCCACCTCACCCCTCCAAAATTATCCACCCCACCCCACCTCCAACATTATCCACCTCACCCCTCCAAAATTATCCACCCCACCCCACCCCCAACATTATCCACCTCACCCCTCCAAAATTATCCACCCCACCCCACCTCCAACATTATCCACCTCACCCCTCCAAAATTATCCACCCCACCCCACCTCCAACATTATCCACCTCACCCCTCCAAAATTATCCACCCCACCCCACCTCCAACATTATCCACCCCACCCCCACCTCCAACATTATCCACCTCACCCCTCCAAAATTATCCACCCACCCCACCTCCAGCATTATCATTGTCACTTTGTGTTATTCTTACCCTTGTTGGTGTCATTTTCTTTTTCTCAATGTTGTATTCGTTTCTTCCCATCATTCTTAGCATTGTTGTTTATGTTCATTTTCTTCTTCTTCTTCTTCTTCTTCTTCTTCATTTCCATTCTCTTGTTATCACCATTTCTTGTCATCACTTTTGTCATGGTCATGTTGTTGTTGTTATAGCTGTTGTTGTTGTTGCTATAAATCTATCTCATTTGTATTAACATCTTAAAGTCTGTTTTCTCATTCATTCAGTTTTTTTTTATTAGTCTTTTTTTTTAATTGTGTGTGCGTGTGTGTGTGTGTGTGTGTATGTGTGTGTGTGTGTGTATGTGCGTGCGTGTGTGTGTGTGTGTGTGTGTGTGTGTGTGTGTGTGTGTGTGTAGTGTTTTTGTTCTTTTTTTCCTATTTGTCCATGTCTGAAATGTAAATGTCTAAATGACTAACAAGTCAGATGACTAACGAATATATTGGTTCTGTATCTGGATGTGTGCAAGAATGTGTAGGAGATATGGAGAAAAAGAGACAGAAAGAAAGAGAGGGGGGAGCTGGGGACATAGAACATAACAATACAAGTAGATTGTCTTAGAAGAAACAAAAATGGTTTTAAAAAATTAAAATATGTTTTAACAATAACAAAATCAGTGATGCTATCTGTGGGATTCTCAGCTTTTTTAGCTGCTATTTCTGAACTTCAGTATATGGTGAAGCAAATATTTGCTGATCCCTTAATTATATTTATAAATATATATGAGCTTTTAAATAAGTTCTCCACCAATAATGGTGCTTTCATACCGATGGGCTTGGTAAAAATTGTTAATTGTTAATTGATTTATTAATTAATAAATTGATAATCCTTTACCCTTTTAATTTGTAATAATACATATATATATATATATATATATATATATATATATATATATAATAATAATACAAAAAATATATATGCATGTATACACACATACATGTATATACTTTCATCTACATGTGTATATAGATGCATATCAGGGTACAGGACGTTAGCACAATGAACTACAGACAACGGAACGAACACATAGGAAAACAGAAAGTCACTTGGAGTTATTCATCAGCTGCCTCTATTCTAACTCGACGTTTCGAAGATAAGGCAGGACGTACTCTAGAATAGTCTCTTCCTGAGTAGTGGATCAACCAACTAAACAGAGGATTCCAAGGTGGCAAACGTAAGCCAAAACAGGAAAAATTGGACAGTGAAAACAACATAAAAAAGCTGCACGGCCAAACGCGAATCTGATGTAGAACGCTAGTAGTTCGTCTTGCCTTCACAGCGGCTGCAGTGAAAAGAAAGTTGACCACGGGTCACACGAGAGCAGAGAGGATGGTGGAGGGAGGAAGTGGAACAAGGAGGAAGAAACAGGAGTGTATAGCAGTGAAGTAGAAGTTAGAATAACAGAAAGAAGCAGAGCGAGACGGGGAGATGAGTAAGAAGAAAGATAGATAGGTAGATATATACACATAAAATATACATACATATATATATATATAAGCATATGCATATACATATATACACACACATACATATGTATGTATGTATTGCATGTATATACATGCACACATATACATACATGCCCTCATATTACATTTGATTATTTTAGTGCAGGCTTGTTACGATTATCAGAGAAGCAAGTGATTACCTCATCATTCTAAATGAATTCCTAACCATTTTACTACCATCCTGGAGATCAATTTACGGCTTAGTTCTACCCCATTCATCACTCAACACCTCAAAATGTCAACCATTCCAGATTCAATTATGCAAAATAGTAATAATAATAATAATAATAATAATAACAATGAACTCTCGTGACTAACATTTCTTGTTCATTTGTTAATTTGTATTGTTTTAGCATTGTTGTGTTTTTGGTGAGAAAGTTTGTTTTTTGTTGTTGCTTATTTTTTGTTAACATAATTAGCATACAAAGGCAGTGCTCCAACATGATCTTGGCCACAGTGCTCTCAGAAACAAACTTAAAGAACAAAGATAAATAAACGCTATGGCTGTGTTGTAATTCAGTTGTACTTTAGAGATGGGGATTAAGATGTATCATAAATCTTTCAGGATAAATCTGTCTAGAATTTATTTTCAGTATTGCCATGAAAGGATTTGTGGAGAATAGTTTTGGTAGTCAGAAATGTTTAGTTAGATGGGATATCATCATCATCATCATCATCATCATCATCACACTCATGATCATCATGATCGTCATCGTTTTCATCATAACCATCAATTTAATCATCATTTTTGTCATCATCATCACCATCGATATTTTTCGTCATCCTCGCTTACGTCATCTTTGTCATCATCATCATCATCATTGTCATCAATTTAATCATCGTCATCTTTGTTGTTGTCATCATTTTAATGACCATCTTCATCATTGTCATCGTCGTCATCATCATCATCATCGTTGCTGTTATCATAATCATCGTCATCAACATTGCCATTCTTATCATCATCATCATTCTCACTATGATTAGCTTCACCATCAGTATTCTTCATCATCATTATCATCACGTTCACTTTTATGACTTCAGCCATGCTGGAGCACTGACTTGAAAGATTTTAGTGAAACAAATCGACCCCAGGACTTATTTTTTAAGCCTAGTAGTTATTCTATCAATCACTTTTGCCAAACCACTAAGTTATGGGACGTAAGCACACCAACATTGTCAAACAGTGATTGGGGAAGAAATACAGACACACAAACACACCTACACAGATATATATACACTCACACACACACACACACATATATACGATGGGCTTGTTTCAGTTTCCATCTACAAAATCCACTGACAAGGCTTTAGTTGTCCTGAAATTATAGTAGATGACACTTGCCCTGGGTGCCACGCAGTGGGTCTGAACCTGGAACTATGTGGTTGGTAAGCCAGCTTCTTACCACATGTTCACCCTCTAGATTTTTCTTCCTCACAATATCATCCTCTCTCTTTCTTTCCCCCTCTCTCCTGTCCTCTTTCCCTCCCTCTCTCTTGTCCGCTTCCTCCTTCTCTCCCATATTCATCACCATTTCTGTACACTCATATGTCTCACATCTGTCTGTGTGTCTTTGTTTCTCTAAATCTCTGTACATGAGCAACTGCATATAATGTGTGAGTGTGTGTGCATGTGTGCATGTGTGTGTGTGTGTGTGTGTGCATGCAAAGTATGCAAATGTATATGTATGGATGATGTCTATCAAGCCATGGAGATACATTTTTCTGCATCTTTTTTCCGCACACACACACACACACTCGTAACCCCGTACACCCGCATACCATCAGCAGCTGTCAATCTAATCAGTTGAAATAGAGTTCAAACACATATGCATATATTTATATATTTGTATACACACACAAATACATAAGTACATGCATATGTACATATATATATAAACATATGTATACACATATATATACACATATGCATAAACATATATAAACATACACACACACACACACATATATATATATACATAAGTATATA
>NC_142948.1:4884775-4902275 GCF_046866305.1 Octopus bimaculoides | reverse complement strand
CTTCTTTGTTCCTTGCTTTCTATTGCTCAAACACCACCCCCACCTCACCCTCTTTAGAGTAGTGGTGGTAGAAGGGATGGTGTTTCAAATGGTGACTGTGACGATGATGATGATGATGATGGTGGTGGTGGTGGTGTTATTGCTTATATTGGTTATAATGGTTGAGCTCAGAACATTAAGAGTCTGGAGTAAAATCACAAAGCATTTTGTCCGATGCTCCACTGAATCTATCAATCTTCTGCTTTTAATGGCTTCCAACTAAGATACAACACCGACTATTTTGAGGGAGGGGATTAATCAGTACCATCACCCTCTGTTTCATTTCATAACCCCAGTACATCATTGGTACTTTATTTTTTTTATCAACCCCAGTACTTGACTGGTACACTATGTTATCAACCACATATATGACCGGTTCTCTGTTTTATGCCTCCAATACTTGACTGGTATCTTATGTTATGGCCCCCCACCACCGTACTTGACTATTAAATTTTATCAGCCTGAGTACTTTACTGGTACTCTATGTTATCAATAACATATAAGACCGGTTCTCTGTTTTATCACCCCCTGTACTTGACTGGTATTTTATCATCCCTTGTACTTGACTGTACTCAATTTTATCAACCCAAGTACTTCACTGGTACTCTATGTTGTCAATAACATATGTGACTGGTACTCTATTTTATCTCCCCAGTACTTGACTGCTGCTCTGTTTATCACTCCCAGCACTTAACTGGTACTCTATTCCATCACCCCCAGCACTGGATTAGTACTCTATGTTATCAGCCACATATATGATTGGTACTCTGTTTTATGCCCCTAGTACTTGAATAATATTTTATTTTATTTCCCCCCACCCCCGTACTTGACTATTAAATTTTATCAGCCTGAGTACTTCTACTGGTACTCTATGTTATCAATAACATATGTGACCGGTACTCTGTTTCATCTCCCTAGTACTTAACTGGTACTTTATTCCATCACTCCCTGCACTTGAATGGTACTCTATTTTATCAACCCCAGTACTTGACTGCTACTTTATTTTATTAATCCCCCAAAAAGACAAAAGACAAAGTCAACTCATGCTGTATTTGAACTCGGATCATAAATATCCAAATCAAATAGCCCCGAGGCATATTTTTTCCCCCGACACTCTAACAAAATTCAACCAATCCAAGAACCAAAACAAAACCATTTTCCTTCCTTCCAGAGGTTTATTTCTACTTCAAATCAATTTTCGTAAACAGGAAAAATACAAAACAGACATTATTATGGTTTTTTTTTAGGTTCTTTTTTTCTTTTTGGCTCATCTGATCATGTTTTTCTCTGTCAAATGTGTGACTATCTAAGGAAGGAGACAGGCATTCAAGTCAATGCCATCGGTTAGAGTTGTCTTGTTGCACTTGGTGTTTTATTTTAATTCGTTTCCTTTTCTTTTCCTTTTTTTTCTTTTTTTCTGTTTGTTAACTTCGAAATCTGCCAATTCCTTCGTGGAACAATTCGTTTCCTGTTTCTATCATGGAAATTATTTGCCAGCGTGTGAAGGGATTCTTAGATTGTTCTTGTGTTAACAACTGAGAATTCAGAGAACATAGTGATAATAATAATAATAATAATAATAATAATAATAATAATAATAATATTAATAATAATAAAATTATCATCATCATCGCCACCACCACCACCACAATAATCATCATCATCATCATCACCATCATCATCTTCATCATGGTACTGGTAACAACAAAAACCTTAGCATCATCGATAACAATAATGTTAATAATGACAACTATAATAATAGCAATCATAAAAATAACAAAACAACAGGATTAATAGCGATAACGAGGCTGGTTTCAAATTTTGGCACAAGGCCAGCAATTTTGGGAGCAGGGGGTAAGCTGATTACATTGACCCTGATGCTCGACTGTTACTTATTTTATTGTCCCTAGAAGGGTGAAAGGCCAAGTCAACCTGAGTCAAGAATTTGAGCCCAGAATGTAAAGATGAACAAAATGCTGCTAATCATTTTGTCTGGTTTGCTAACAACTCTGCCGGCCCCACCGTTGAATTGCTACTAATAGTAATAATAATAATAATAATGGTAATGATAAAAAATATAACAACAACAATAACAATAATCCTTTCTACAAATGGTACAAGGCTTGAAATTTGCAGACTAGCCAATTACATCAACCCCAGTGGTTTACTGGTACTTAATTTATCAACTTCAGAAGGACCAGCAATTTTGGGTGAAAGACACTTGCTCAAGGTGCTGTGCAGTGGGACTGAACCTGGAACCATGTGGTTGAGAAGCAAGCTTCTAACGACACAGCTGCATCTGCTCCTATCTGGATTTACTGTATCTGATCTATCATTTCTGTTTCTGAAAGCTGGCTGGGTGTAGTGAAAAGGATTTGACTGATGTTTCTAGCAAGGCAGGCAACTATATAGAGGTCCCCTTACTGCTTTGTGTGTGTGTGTTTGTGTGTGAGTGTGTGTGAGTGACAGAAAGAGAGGGAGAGCATATGAGAGGCAGTATGAATGTATGAGACAAATAGAGACACGGTGTATATGTGATGGAATTTGTCCGAGAAGGTGTGTGTGTATGTTTGTGCCTATATATCTGTGTTCATGTGCGCAAGTGAAAGAAAGAGAGAGAGAGAGGCAGTGTATGTGTGTACATGTGGGAGAAGGTCCCATGCGTTCAAGTGATTGGTTTTCTAGACTCAATATGATAAATTTTCAGATTCCAAAAGATTCCTAAAGAAAAGGTAAAGGAAAGGGGATAAGAAAAGGGAGAAAAACAAGAGCAAAAGGAAAAGAACCAAAAGACTCCAAAGCACTTGGAAGGAATGTAATTTGAAACCGAAATTCCCTGTTTGGTTGATGTTGATTGTAAAGTCTGAGAGTTAATACTTTCTGTACCTGGGGGCTATCTTCGTCAGAGAGAATGAGAGAGAAGATGGTTGTGTGTCAGAGAGAGAGAGAGAGAGAGAGAGAAAAGGAGGGCGAGAGAGGGAAAAGGAGGGAGAGAGAGAGAAAAGGAGGGAGAGAGGGAGAGGGAGAGAGAGAGAGAGAGAGGCAGGTAACTGTGAGTGTGTGTGAAAGAGAGAGAGAGAGACAGACAGACTGACAGACAGATGGAGATGTAGGTAGGTAGGGAGATAGATAGATAGATAGACATATAGATAGATAGATAGATAGATATTCATGTAGGTTTGTGTGTGTGTATGTGTGTGAGAGAGAGAGATAAAGTGAGATAGAAAATTATGTACATCAGAGAGATGAAGAGTAACTCTTTGTGTGTATATGTGGGTGGGGTAGAGTTATAAAAGAGTTAATAAAACAGAAACTGAAGAGTGTGTGTGTGTGTTGTGTGTGTATGTGTATGTGGCAGTGAGAGAGAGAGAGAGAGAAAGAGAGAGGAAACAGATTATCTTTTTCTATATATTAATGGTTGAGTCATAAAAGGAAAAAGAGAGAGAGAGAGAGAGAGCAAAAGCCATAACAATTTGCAAGGCCTCCAAGGCTGGTGAAGGCGCAGTGGTTGAGGTTACCTTCATATCAGAGAACTGCTGGCTCGAATGATTGAACAGAGTGGACACGTGGTGACCAGAGGGAGACCACGACCAGTGAAGTGTGAAACAACTCTAATTTCCCTGCCAGTTTGAGACAAAAAAAAAAGCATTTTGCTAATTAATGATTCACCCCTGTGTGAGTATGTATGTATATATATATATATATATATATATATATATATACACATTATATATGTGTGTGTATGTGTATCATGATACACACACGCATGCAGGACATACGTGCAAATCAAGGTGGAAAGAATCGTACTTGAGTACCAAAGGTAGAGCAAGGTACTATTTTATTGAAGCTGAAAGAAAAAAAATTCATAAACTGTTATTCAGAGTTTCACATAAGTGTTCATCAGACAATTGTGGGTATTTAGAATTATTCTGAATTTATATATGTGTGTGTATATATATATATATATATATATATATATATATATATATATATATATATATATAGAGAGAGAGAGAGAGAGAGAGAGAGAGAGAGAGAGAGAGAGAGAGATAGAGAGATAGTTAGATAGATAGATAGGCGGGTAGATTTTGTGTTAATGTAAGTGAGAGAAAGGAGAGAGAGAAAGTTATTAAGGTAAACAGAAAGAAAGTCAGAGCAAAAGAGACTGCAGTGACAGGGCGTCTGGCCAGTCTGCAGCAGTGGTATCTTTCTTCCGAGTTGCCAAGTCGATAAGAGATTAGTCACTGGTGTCGATTGCATGTAGGAGAGGAACCTTCATTGGATTGGAATATTAAGGACGATGGGGGATGATGGGACTTTGGAGAGGATGTGATATTGCGGATGTTGAAGATGTTACGGATGCCAAGAGGTGGGGAACAGACATAAGTGAAGGGAAACTGATGATGAATGAGAATGTGATGATGGCTGTTTGTATCAACATTACTAACACCTCCTCTTGCAAAGCAATCCTTCCACATGTATATAAACACACACACACACACACACACACACATTTGTATATATCATCATCATTATCAGTTAACGTCCATCTTCCATGCTGGCATGGGTTGGACTATACATATGTGCATATATATATATATATATATATATATATATATATATATAGTGTGTCCGTGTAGGGGTTCCCACAGGAGCACTGAGTGCAGTGTCAATTCTGAATGATGGTGAGCATGTCATTATTTACATTATTTACATTTGATGGATATTTGTCCTCATATGGCCTAGTGGTTAAGAGCGCGGGCTGCTAACCCCAAGTGCGATTCCAGGCAGTGGCCTAAATAATAATAATGATAATAATCACATTGAAAAATACCTCAGGAATGAGAACCCAGGTTCGAAATTTCTCCAAGACACCTGATGAAGGCTGGAGGGTATATCAGCCGAAACATTGTGTTAACAACAAACGAGATGAGGACAAATATCCGTTAAATGTTAATAATGTATATATATTCCTCATCTCTTAAATATAGAACTGTATATTTAATTTATTATAAATGCAAACCAACACCACAGAGGAACTGACCTAAGTTTAAATAATAAACTGCAACAGGTGAACCGTAATATGGTGAGGGATTACTGTATATGTATAGAGCAGGCTTCTTTCAGTTTCCATCTACCAACTCCACTCACAACACTTCAGTGGGCCTGGGGCTATAACAGTAGAAACTTTGCCAAAGTACGACACATTGGGACTGAACCCAGAACCATGTGGTTGAGAAGCAAACTTCTTACCACACAGCCACACCCAAACACACACATACCTGGATTGTTGGCCATTTCAACTAGAATTTCCTCCTCCTCTTCGTATGGCTCCCTACCCCTGCCCTCACACCTTGGTATCATCATTTCCTGGTATCTGCCTCTGTACTCCACGCCTGAGTGAGTGCATATTGCTCGTTGAGGTTTACTCACTCTGGAGTGTTAATATCTAAATCTGTCGTTTTATGCATGTTGCTGGAGGAGGTCGGTTGAAGAGGGGAATAGGGATGTGTGTCATGTCTGTGTGTACCTTGGGGTGTGGGGGAGATGTGGTTTGGGTGGGGGGAGAGTAGAAACAGTGACTAGTCAGTGGTGGTGATGGTTGTGGTGGCAGTGGTGGTGGTGGTGGTGGCAGATGTGCTGCTGGCTGCAAACGTGGTGGTGTGGGTGAAGTAGTAGTTGTGATGGTTGTGGTGGTGGTGTTGGTGGTTGTGGTGGTGGTGCAGTTGCAGATATTAGAATGGTAGGAGCAATGCTGGTGTCCGTGGAAGCAATAATTGTGATGATAATTGTGGTGGTGCCAGTGTTGGGGCGGAATTGGTAGTGGTGGTGGTGATAATGGCCATGACCATGATGGTGATGACGATAACGATGGTGGTGGTGGTGGTGGTGGTGGTGGTGGTGGTGATTATGGTGGCAGTGATGATCATCGTAGTAATAATAATGACGATGATGACGATGATGATAAAGGTGATGATTTTGGTGATGCTGCTGCTGATGATGGTGGTGGTGGCAGTGGTGCATTTGATGATATTGATGTCATTGTGGTTGTAGTGATGTTCCGGGAAGCAGTAGCTGTTGTTTGTGTTACTGGGTGGTAGTGAGGGTGAAATCTTAATTGGGGTGTCGTTGTTGTTGTTGTTGGTGGTGGTGGTCACAGTAGTGGTGATGGCAATGGTGGAGGTGGAAGTAGTAGTAGTGATGGTAATGGTGGAGGTGGAAGTAGTAGTAGTGATGGTGGTGGTGGTGGTACCGATGGTAGTAGTGGCAGTAGTGGTGGTGGTACAGGTGGCAGCGGTGTTTGTACTGGTGGTGGCTCTGATGGTGTTGTTGTTGTTGGTGGTGGTGGTAGCAAGTAGAAATATGGCGGAAGGAAGATGTGGTGTTTGGAATGGGATGGGATGCTGCAGAGGCAAGGGAGAAGTGGTCCACTGAATGACTGGCTGGCTGGCTGGCTGGCTGGTTGGCTGGTTGATGAATGTCTGAGGGAGTCTGGTAGGGTTGTGAGTCTTGATGTAGGCAGGTAGGGTAAACAGGAGATCAAATAAGAAGAGGGAGAAGGTGAAGGAGGCAGGGTGTAAGAAACAAATTAAAGACTGATGGTTTGTGTGGGGGGGTTGGTACGGCTACGTTGTTGTTGTTGTTGTTGTGGTGGTGCTGGTGTGATGGAATGGGACAGGAAAGTCATGCAAATATGGTAAGGGTAAAGAATTACATTGGATAGGGTAAAAAGGGAGAGGGACTGGAAAATATTGCAAATATTGTAAAATGTATATCTTCTGGGTTGCAACAGCGTCTTCACTTCCATTGCCACCACCACCACCACCGCCATCTCTATCATCTCCACTGCCACCATCATCAGCCACCCCTAAAACCGCCTCCACCATGTCTTTAATATGTATGCATGCATGTACATATACATATATATATGTGTATACATATATGTATATATAAAGAGAGAGAGACTGACAGATAGATAGATTGATAGGTAGATAGGTAGGTAGACAGATAGATAGATAGATAGATCTCACTCTCACTCTTTCTCACTCTCTCTCTCTCTCTCACTCCTTTTCTGTCTTCTTTCTTCTCTCTTTCTCATCATCTTACTCTCCTCTTTATCTCTCTCACTTCATCTCTCCCCTTTTTCTTCTTTCTCTCTCACTTCATCTCTCCCCTTTTTCTTCTTTCTCTCTTGCTTTCTTTCTCTCCCTCCCTCTCTCTTACTTTATCCCTACTTCTCTCTTTATCTTTCTGTCTTCTTCCTCCTCTCTCTTTTCTCTCTCACTCTCTTCCTCTTCCTCTCTCCTTCTCACTTTATCTCTGTCTCTCTTCTTCTCTCTTCTCTCTTTTTCCTATCATCATCTCCTCTTTGTCTCTCTCACTTTATCTCTATCTCTCTCCATTTTCTTTTCTCTTCCTCTCTCTCTCTCTCTCTCACCTGCACACACACACACACAAATGCACACACAGGCACACACATACGCACATACAGTTACTGAAACCACTTCTGCCCACCAGCCAGCCAGCCGTCAACCCTGTAATTCATGGAAGCATTAATCCAATTTATACATTTCACTTCAAACTTTGACTGAATTCTGTTTGATAAACTCTCTGTCTGTGTGTCAATGTGTCCAGCCAGTGAGTTGACATGTTGTCTCTTACTGAATCAGTGCAGCTTTTGAACCTGGCTTTCATCTACTCACGGTGAAAGTTGGGTGGTGGGGTTGTTGTTGTTGTTTGGGTGATGAGCATTCAAGGTTTGGCAGAAGTGTTAAGAGTGTCAGACAAAATGCTTTGCGCTCTTTATTGCAGCTCCTTTGGCAGTCTGAGTTCAAATCTTGCCAAAGCCATCTTCACATTAATATCATCATAATTTTCTTGTTTGTAATTTATTATCATGACAAATATCTACATTTTTGATCTGCTATCATAACCACCATTATAAATATAATCATAATTTTGTTTGTTCTTTATTATCATAATTTTGTTTGTTCTTTATTATCATAACCTACATCACAGTTATCCTCATTTATGATCTGTCATAAACTTCATCACAAATATCATCATAACCAATTGTTCTCATGTATGATCTGTCATAAGCATCATCACAGATATTGTAACTTCATTTGCTATTTATTATTGTAACCAACAACACAGCTGTCCTCATCTATGATGTGTCAAAAACATCATCATAAATATTGTCATAACTTCATTTGTTTTTTTATCATAACCAACATCATAACTGTCCTGGTTTATGATCTGCCATCAATGTTATCATAGATATCATAACTGTTATTTTTTATCATAACCAACATCACTACTACTGTCAGTTATGATTTGTCATAAACATCATCATAAATATTATTAATAACATTATCTGTTATTATTGTAACCGATATCATAACCATCCACAATTATGATTTATCCTCATCATAAACATCATTCACTATGTAATGCTAGCTATCCTTATATTTGGATCTTTCTCAGCTCTCTCTCTCTCTCTCTTTCTCTCACGTGTACACACTCACACGTGCACAAATACACACACACACACACAAACAACATCTGTTTCCTTTTGCGATATTTTCTATCCGTTCCGTTCCTGAACGATTTCATAATCTTCAGCAGTTTATCATTACCCAATCTCCAAGACAAAAACCGGTTCCATTCTTTAATATCCTCCCATGTGTATTCCTCTCCAAAAGTTATTCTCCTCAAAGACATAAACACAAATAAACTTAGAGAAAATTCTTCCTTCGTTTATTTCTTGCATATATGTCCCATCTGAATGCCAGTTCCACCATTTATCAAAATCGGTAGCTTGAGACAAAGATTGAAAATGAGAATTCTACATAGATCAATTCTCTCAGCTTCCAAAACTCGACTGATTCCTTGTCAACAGAAAGCATTCTAAAACATGATATTGTTTCAATGGATCTTGGGATTTCTTCAAAATAATGAAATTTTTATTCAATTTTTAATTTAATTTTATTTATATATTTTTTCTTGGTATTGTTTCCACAAATCCATTGTTTTTTTTTGTTTTTTTTTGTTATAATTATTTAGGTGATCTTTTTGATTATAAATTTTTGGGAATTTTTAAAGAATTTTGTCAAATTTATTCAAAGGCAAGGATAATGTATCATTTTATTCTCCATTGGAACTACACCAATACAAGATAACTGCTCTAGCATGGCTTGTAGAGAGAGAAACAGCCATAAAGAACATCAGGACAGAAAATCCACCTCAACAAATTCCATCTCACTCATGTGCACCTTCACACACACACACAGACACACACACACACACGCACATTATCATCATTATAATCATTATATATATGTATATGTATATGTATATATATGTGTGTATACTCTTTTGCTTGTTTCAGTCATTTGGCTGCAGCCATGCTGGGGCACCACCTTTAGATGAGCAAATCTACCCCAGGACTTATTCTTTGTAACCCTAGTACTTATTCTATCAGTCTCTTTAGCAAAACTGCTAGGTTACAGGGATGTAAACACACCAACATTGGTTGTCAAGTGATGGTGGGGGAACAAACACAAACACACAAATACACACACACACACACACACACACACATATATATATATATATATATATACACATATATATATATATATACATATATACTCGATGGGCTTCTTTCAGTTTCTGCCTACCAAATCCACTGACAAGGTTTTGGTCAGCTCGAGGCTGTAATAGAAAACACCTGCCCAAGGTGCCACACAGTGGGACTGGACCCAGAACCACAGCTCCACCTGTGCCTATATATATATATATATATATATATATATATATATATATATGCATATGCATAGGTAAGTATGCATGTATGTAAATATATATGTACGTATGTGTAAGTATTTAGATAGGTATGCGTGTATGTATGTATATATACACCTATCTAGAAAAGGAAACAAAGGGTAAGGAATTAAGCCAAAGGTAGAGGTAATATATATATATATATATATATATATATATATATATATATATATATATAAGCAGGTAGAGTCCTTTCCACTCCAAATACAATATAATTTTATCGACTGCTGACATGCAAGGGTTACAAAGGAAGCGACAAGAGATGCCGTCAATTAAAGAGACTATTTCTCCACCTGTTGCCTCATTAAAGCGTCATATCTTGGTTACCTGTTAAGTTCCAACATCTTGACAGCCTTTCCCATTTGATCTGCATTTCAAGTGTCTCCATATTCTTCAGCAGATTTAATTTATGTATTTATCTATTTATCATCATCATCACCATCATAATTATTGGTATAATCTTTATCATTATTATTAACTTTATTATTATTAAGAACATTATTATTATTATCATTATTAGTATTAGTTAGTATTAGTAGTAGTATCATCATCATCATTTATTATTATCTTTATTATTATCATTATCATTATTTACTATTACCATTATTATTATTATCATTACAATTATTAATATTATCTTTATTATCATCGTCATCATCATCATCATCATCATCATCATTATTATTATGAATTTGTGATAAAATTTAATTGCACACTTAAAATTATCTTAAGAAGAATTAACAAAAAAAGAAAAAATTCTATAAACCAAAAACAAAACAAAAAAAAATTAAATTAAAGAAAAATAATTCATCAAACATTATTAATGAGTTTTTCTAATTCTGTTAACAATAATTTTAAAAAATTTGATTTCGATATTTATTTTATAGGGTTTTTTTTTTTTTCCAGTTTTCTTTCTAATACTTTTTTGTTACATTAAGCATAACACTTGTAAAAATTCTAAAAAAACTTCTGTTAGATGAATTTTTTCCAATTATCTTATTTATTATGCTTCAGAACAAATATTAATTAGAAATAAACTTTCTTAATGAATTCCAAACATATCTTGTCGTGTTAAGGTGATTACAAAAATACTAAAAGCTCGACTTCTAAATGAAATCAGAATTAAGTTTTTATTGTTTATTTTTAAAATACTGGAAATATGTTTTAAACCTTTCAATTTACAAAACACACAAAAAAAAAAAAAACTGATGAAAATTCGTAATATAAATATTCTATCTTTTATTTTTTCCTTGTTTTCATCATTGGGCCCCATGTTGGGGCACTGCCTGGAAGGGTTTTAGTCAAAGATATCAATCCCAGTGTTTATTTTTTACTTGTTTTCGTCATTGGGCCCAGTGTTTATTTTTTGTTTTGTTTTTTAAGTCTGGTATTATTTTGTTAGTGTCTTTTGCTAAACCCCTTCGTTACGGGATAGATCACTATAATCCTTATTATCAGGGGCTGAGCACAACATTTCATCAGTCTTTACATTCGGAGTTCATATTCTGCCAAGGTCAACTTCGGTTTTCATTCAGGGTCAACAAAATAATTACCTGCTGAACACCGGCATTCATGTAATTGACATAAATCACCCCTACCCAATCTTACTGGCCTTGTGCCAAAATTTGAAACCATTATTATTAGGTTGGTGGATGCGCATGGCTTAGTGGTTAAGGTGTTGGACTCACGGTCGTAAGGATACTGGACAATGCATTGTATCCTTGAGCAAAGCATTTCTTTTTATAATACAGTTCTATATTAAGAGCGTGGGCTACTAACCCCAAAATTCTGAGTTCGATTCCAGGCAGTGACCTGAATAATAATAATAATAATAATAATGATAATGATAATAATAATCACTTAGGAATAAGAACCCAGGTTCAAAATTTCCCCTAGACACTTAATGAATGCTGGAGGGTATATCAGCTGAAATGTTGTGTTAAAAACAAACAAGATGAGGACAAATATCCGTCAAATGTAAATAAGGTATTTCATTTCATGTTGCTCCGGTCCACTCAGCTGGCAAAAGTGAGTGAATGCTGTGAAGGATTGTTGTCCTGTCCAGGTGGGGAATATATACGCCAACGGAACTGAGAAACTGGCCCTTATGAGTCTGTTACGAGTCAAGAAGGAACTTCACTTTATTATCAGGCTGGACAACAAACCAAATAACATTGGATTTGAAGCAGTGGGTGGGGTGTTGGCAAACACAGACACAAAAATACACTCACACATCATCATCATCATTTAATGTCCATTCGCCATGCTGGCATGGGTTGGATGGTTTTCGCAGAAGCTGGCCAGTCAGAGAGCTGCCCAGGCTCTATTTGTCTGCTGTGGCATGGTTTCTATGGCTGGATGCCCTTCTTAATGCCAGCCACTTTACAGAGTGTAATGGGTGCTTTTATGCAGCACCTGCATGAACCCTTCTATGTAACAACAGCATGGGTGGTTTTTATGTGGCACTGGCACCAACAAGCCCTCAAGATTAGGGACACTCAGCTGAAGAGGGATGCAAGGGACATGCCTACATGAAAGGACAACCACAATTTCATTTAAGCTTGATGTGTCATTTTAAGCACAGCAAACTACCAGGAGTCTCAGACCTCTATCAGGGACGTATATGCATAACATCATCATTCCTTATCATTTTAATGACCCCTTTTTCGTGCTTCCATGGTTGAGATGGAGTTTATTTGTAGCAGATTTTCTATGGCCAGATGTTCTTTTTCCTGTTGCTAACTCTTGTTTACAATCCACTCTTGCCATTTTTTGAATAATATTTTTCCTTTTTTTTTTTTTCATTTATTTTTCTGCTGCTAATGATAATGGAAAACGTGCTAAGGGGTTGGAGGGTGTGTTATGTAATGACAAAGTAACGAGGGACTGAGAAAGGAGAATCGAAAAAAGCAAATTTTTGTTTAATTTTGAAAAAATTCTTTGTTATATATGAGGAAAAAAAAGAAGAAAAGAAAAAAACAAATGGAGAAAGAGACAAAAACGGGTAAAAATAGAAATTTACACCAAACATCACTAATTTTAGCCCTAGCTGTTTTTTCTATTTTTGTATTCTTTAATGCTGCTGATTTTTTTTTTTTTTTAATCTTGTTTTACACTTGCCATTTCATTATACACACACACACACACACACACAGAGTCATATATGCATGTGTATATATGTGTGTGTGTAGAAAGTTACAGGCACATAAACACACCAGCATCAGTTGGTGGGGAGAACAGAAACACACATATGTAAACATATATACATATATATATATATATATATATATATATACAAGTCAGTAAATAGTGGGGTTGTGTTAACCGCACATGGAGAAATAATAGGAAAATGAAAAATAATAATAAGGCAGAATGCTAAACTGGAAGCATATTTTAATAAAGATTTATAACCGGCTTTCATTCCAAAGCAAATTTTCAAGAAGAGGGAGAATGAAAATGTTTTTTACAAAGAAGTACAAAATGAAGAAAATAATATATAAAAAAATAATATATAAAAGAATAAATATGCCAATACATTATATTGTCTTTGAGCTTTTAAAGTTCAATGGTAATCCATGTAGATAATGGTTGGAAAAATAAGGATGCATGAAAATTGAGAGTTGTGTTAGGTTTAAAAAACGAGAAAAGGAGCTAAGAGTTTGTGTTAAGCAGGAAGTGTGTGTAAGGGGAGACAAATCTTTTTAGTTGGAGTTAGGAACTCTGTTGAAAAAGAGTTCATAACTCCAACTAAAAACATTTGTCTCCCCTTATACACACTTCCTGCTTAACACATAAACCTTTAGCTCCTTTTTTAAACCTAACACAACTCTTAATTCTCATGCATCCTTATTTTTCCAACCATTATATACATGGATTACCATTCAACTTTAAAAGCTCAAAGACAATATAATGTATTGGTATGTTTATTTTTTTATATATTATTTTCTTCATTTCGTACTTCTTTGAAAAAAAAATTTTCATTCTCCCTCTTCTTTATATGTGTAGTTGTGTGTCTAAGTACATGTGTATATCTGTGTATGAACATTTGTGTGTATACGTGCTTGCTTATATCTGTGTGTGTGTATTTTTCTTTAAAAGTGCATGCGTATATCTGTGGAAGTGTATTTACATGTATACGTACATGTGTACATTTTATATGTGTGCGTGCATGTAGGCATAATTATATCTGTATGTAACAATGCTTCTTTTGTCTATGTGTATATATGTAGTTATGTTTACTAGTATCTATATATCTATATATATATATATATATATTTATACATGTGTGTGTGTAGTTATGTATGCTGGTATGTGGATATATAGCCGTATGTATATATTGTTTTAATTTTTTACTTGTTTCAGTCATTTGACTGTAGCCATGCTGGAGCACCACCATGACATTTGTGTGTTCACTGCTTTTTTTTATTTCTTCAAAGGAGGTGCTGGTTCTGTTCTCACTCCTGCTACACATCTCCTCGCATTAAATATCGTTTCCACCTGCAACCTACCTACACCACACAGAAATACAAACCTTCGCCATCCTTCGCACCTCCGCCCCACTATGGAACCAGATCCACCACCATCACACCTAACCATATATTTTTTCTCGGTTTTTGTTCCAAACTCTTGAAATTCTTTGATAAATGCAAGGACAGTGAGAAGTCGCCAGGAGTTAATTTAATATTTCGGTTTCTTCAAAAAATAAATTCAATTTGACAATTTCTATGGAATTATTTTGCAATATTTTGACTTTTGGACAAACAGACAGACAGGGTGGGGTGGGAACTAAGCTGAGGGTGGGGGGAGTGACGTGATGTAATGCGACTTGATGTTCACCGCTGTTGTTTTTATACATGTATATATATATATATATATGTATATATATATATGTATGTGTGTGCGTGTGTGTGTGTGTGTATGCATGGGTGTATGTATGTGTGTATATGTATGTATATGTGAATGCATGTATGTATGAATGTATGTTTGTATATAAGTATCTGTGTATGTGTATACATATATAAATATACACATATATGTGTATGTGTCTAAGTGTACATGAATGTATGTATGTTAATACATATGTGTACGCACGTATGTATATATGAACATATAAGTATGCATGCATGTGTGTAAATATATATGTCTGTGAGCATTAAAATGAAGCTGACAAAGATGATGATGATGTGGTATATAAAAATTTCTTACCTGCAAAATCGATGAAGGTCTGTGAGAGGATGACCAGTGTCACTGCCATTATTGTCTTAAGATCTACTTTGCCATGCTGGCATGGGTCAAACAAAATTTGTTGAGGCAGATTTTCAACAGCTGAATACTCTTCTTGTCACCAATCTTCATCTGCTTTCTTACAAAGTAATATTTCATATAATCCTTCAAATACAAACAGCACAATGACCTGACAGCCGATGCTGGTGTGTTTATGTCCCCGTCACTTAGTGGTTCGGCAAAAGAGACCGATAGAATAAGTACTAGGCTTACAAAGAATAAGTCCTGGGGTTGATTTGCTTGACTAAAGGCGGTGCTCCAGTATGGCCACAGTCAAATGACTGAAACAAGTAAAAGAGTGTGTGTGTGTGTGTGTGTGTGCGTGCATACCTTCTGTATTTAAGCATTTAAATTTTTCTTCTTCTGAAGCTGGTTTCTAACAAAGATACAAAACTCCATCATTTGGAATGTAGATAACAAACAATATCACATTTTGAGAAAAGTCTTGCATAGTTTTATTGTTCCGCTAACAGATTATATTCGTAATGTGCAAATCAGTGCTTGCGTGCGTGCACGTGTATGTATGTATAAGATAGGTTTATTTCAGTTTTTATGTACTGTATCCTCTCCCAAGGCTTTGGTCAGCCCACAGACCTAGTAAAAGACCCTTGCCCAATACATCATGCCATGAGATCGAACCTGAAAATCCATGGTTGCTGAGAAGCAAGCTTGTTAACCACAGAGCCATGTCTGTGCATCCAGCCGTAAAAATCCTTCTTCAAAATCAATTCCCATCCAAGCCATGCCAGCATAGAAAAGCTGATGCTAAACGAACCAAGTAATGTGTATGTGTGTGTGTGTGTGTGTGTGTGTGTATGTGTGCATGAGTGTATGTCGTCTGTACATGTGTGTCTGTGTGTAGCATGTGATGGATGTGTACGTATATGTGCATGCACGTGTGTGTATGTGTGTGTGTTTGTTATTGTTTCCACAAGTTGCTTTTTTTTTTGGTTTCTTTTCCAGTAATTATTATTCTAAACACACAATTCACAATTTTCACCACCAATTTTCTGTATAAATCTCCATTTTTTTTTTTTCTTAATTTTTCTTTATTTAAATTTCAAAACTTAGCAGAAAAATAAACAAACAAACAAAAAAAAAGAAAATATCTTTCATATTTTTTATTTGTTTTCCTTCCATATTCAACATTCTTTGTTATTGTTGTTGACATTCATCATCATCATCATCATCTTTCTCCTCTTCTGGCTCATTTTCATCATTACAATTTATTATTATTATTATTATTATCATCATTCAGTTAATTTTTTTCATTTTCCTCCTTCTCATCTTCATCCTGTCACCTTCATCATTATCATCAGCATCATCATCATTATTGCCATCATCATCATCATCATCATCATTGCCTTCATCATCACCATCATCATCATGATAGTGTTTGTTTTCATCTTTATTATCAATGGCAGGGGCCTACCTCCCTGTGGTAATTTTGCAGTAGGTGGGGGTAATCCAGAATCAGTGGAGTTCCTAGGTTGCCCCTGGCTCGTTTCTCTCCCTAGTTACAAAATAATTTTGTTAATTATTATCGTTTACACACATATATGTAAATCCTGACTGTCCTTTACATATGTATCATCCTAAATCATTTCACAGTCCTTGTGGCCAATAGAGAAAGTATTTTCATTATTGGATCGTAGAAAGGCATTGACCTAGCAGAATCTTTAGAACACTTGGCAAAATGCTTGGTAGCATTTTGTCTGTCTTCATGCTCTGAGTTCAAATTCCATCGAGGTTGACATTAACTTTCATCCTTTGGGGGTCGATAAAAATGTACCAATTGAATACTGGGTACCGATGCAACCAGCATACTTACTCTCCAAAATTGCTGGACTTGTGTGTTTAGTGATATTTTGCCCATCACTATATTCTGGGTTCAAATTCCGCTGAGGTCGACTTTGCCTTTCATCCCTTCAGGGTCGATGAACTAAGTACCAATTGAATACTGGGGCCAATGCAATCAGCATACCTACTCTCCGAAATTGCTGGACACAAAGGATTATTGAGTGGCAGAACTGTAAGAGCATCGGATGAAATGCCTTCTGGGATTTCTTCCAAAATCATTATGTTCTTTCAGTCATTAGACTGCGGCCATGCTGGAGTGTGTGCATATTTGTATGTGGGTGTGTGTGTATGTGTGTGTGTATGTGTGTGTGTGTGTGTGTGCATGAGAGAGAGAGAGAGAGAGAGCTAAGACCATTGAGGGGAGGGGTGTTTAATATGGAGTGAAGAAGTCAAGATTAATATTTGTAGGTTGTTTCTAATGATGATTCTCCTTTCTCTTGTTGTTGTTGGTGTTGTTTTCTGGTTTTGTCAT
>NC_142948.1:4877275-4879775 GCF_046866305.1 Octopus bimaculoides | reverse complement strand
TTTATGTACAGTGTGTGTGGGTGCATGGCATATGTGGAGCAAAAGATATGAATTTGCTTTATTTTCCATGTTTATATATATATATATATATATATATATATATATGTATATGTAAGGTGCAGGTGTGGCTGTGTGGTGAGTAAGTCGCTTACCAACCACATGGTCCCAGGTTCAGTCCCACTGTGTTGCACCTTGTGCAAGTGTCTTCTACTATAGCCTCAGGCTGATCAATGCCTTGTGAGTGGATTTGGGAGACGGAAACTGTGTGTGTGTGTGTGTGTGTGTGTTTGTTCCCCTACCATCACTTGACAACCGATGTTAGTGTGTTCACGTCCCCATAGTTTATCAGTTCAGCAAAAGAGGTCGATAGAATAATTACTAGACTTATAAAGAATAAGTCCTGGGGTCGATTTGTTCGACTAAAGGTGGTGCTCCAGGATGGCCACAGTCAAATGACTGCAACAAGTAAAAGAATAAAAGAATATATATGTGATAGATTTTGTCATTTGCAGATTATACATTTCAATTCATAAACCAATGCCATAACCAGGAACTTTGCATCCCTGGTAAAACAGCATCTACAACCTTCACAGGAATACAACAAACTTTTCAACTGTAATAACATTAAGATCAGTTATACATGTCTGGATAAATGTGTATAGCATGAACTATTGGGCTTATGATTGTTAGGTTCATGGTTATGTATTCCAGTCTCAGTCCAGTCTACCCAGCTAAAATTGAGTATCAGCAACAGATGAGGTTAACCCTGCAACAAACGGGCCTTTTATTCTATGTGGAGTGTTGCACTCTTAGACCTCAAAGTGCCTATGAAATCCGTACAAAGTTTGATCTCATGAACCAGCAACAGAGTGAAAAAAAAGAAATATTTTTGTCTAGATATCATTGCTTTCCAGATCTCACACTGCAATTTAAAACACACACCAGCATCTTTTGTCTGCTTTGAACTTTCATGCAACTGTAAAAATAAATATTTTATTACATTTCTGTCTTCCATAAAGTTCCACAATTTTCTAGTTTCTCCAGTATTTCATACATTTCCTCCCTCTTTATCTTATTTTCTTTGACATCTTCCAATCTCTATAGATATTTCCCCTCCACTTCGTATGCTAAAAACATCTGTATGTGAAAAACTTAAGAAGGAGATATGGAGGGCTGGGTGTATACTGATGGAAAAAATTGAAGGAAAAAGGCAATAGAAAAAAACACACAAGAATATAATACAAAACAAAGAAATATTTCATTCTGTTGACCATATTGATTTCCAAAGCTATCACCAACTTTAACCTACGATTCTATACAAGTTATCTGTTTATTTTGTCGACATTATTCTACACATGTTCAACAGAATAATCCAAGCTTCCCTGCGTAGTCGTCTGTTATTAGGTGGAATCCACTCAACAAGCTCTTTGCCCTCTCTCTCTTTCTCTTTCTCTCTCTCCCCCTCTCTCTTTCTCTCTATCTCCCCTCTCTCTCTTTCTCTGCTGCTCTTTGCATCCTTTTTTCTTTCTATCATATTTTCTTTTCTGCTTCTTCTTTGCTCTCTTTTCTGTCACTGTCTCTCTCACATTTTACTATGGTTCTCCTTCTCTCTCTCTCTCTCTCTCTCTCTGTTTCTCTCTCTCTCCTTCTCTCTCTCTTTCTTTCTTTCTCTCTCTCTCTCTCTCTTTCTTTCTTTCTCTCTCTCTCTCTCTCTACATACATATATATGTATGTATGTGGGTGTGTGTGTGTTTATATGTATGTGTTTATATATGTATGTGTGTGTGTGTGTGTTTATATATGTGTGTTTGTGTTTATATGTGTGTGTGTGTTTATATATATATATGTGTTTGTGCGTGTGTATGTATGTATATGCATATATTTATATATGTATGTATGTATATATGTATGTATATGAATGTATGTATATATTTATATATGTATGTATATGAATGTATGTATATATTTATATATGTATGTATATGAATGTATGTATATATTTATATATGTATGTATATGAATGTATGTATATATTTATATATATATCACCTTGGGCAATTGTCTTCTACTATAGTCTTGGCCCGACCAAAGCCTTGTGAGTAGATTTGGTATACAGAAACTGGAAGAAGCCTGCTGTATATGTATATATATGTGTATGCATGTTGTTAGTATATGTTTGTGTGTGTGTTTGTCCCCCCCAACATCACTTGAGAACCGATGCTGGTGTGTTTGCATCCCCACACAGAGAGAAAGAGAGAGAGAGAGAGAGATAAATACACACACACTATTACTTTTTTCCAATCATCTTTTAATGCTTTCATTCTTCTGCTTTTTCCAATATTTTTCCTGTTAATTAGTTTTTAAAGAAATTCATAAAGTTATACAGTAACTGCTGCTGCTGCAGTTTCTTCTTCTTCTTCTTCTTCTTCTTCTTCTTCTTCTTCTTATTATTATTATTATTATTATTATTATTGTCTCTTCGTCTTCTTCTTCTTCTTCT
>NC_142948.1:4847275-4872275 GCF_046866305.1 Octopus bimaculoides | reverse complement strand
TTGTCTTCGTCTTGTCATTTGACTGCAGCTTCCTTCATCTTTGCTTCTATTTCACTCTTTCACCCTTTTGATAAATGGAGTTCTGAAAGAGGAAAAAAAAAAATCATAATAAATAGATAAATTGATAGAGGAAAATTATGAATATAATACAATAAGTACCTTAATTTTGTTAGTCATCTGCCCATTCAACCATCTACCCATCTATCTTTTCATTCACCCATTTGTCCATCTCTTTAGCCATCCATCTAGTTGTCCATCCACCTAGCCACCCATGTATATTTTCATATATCCATAGATGCAAACAGAAAACTGACCAGGCAGCCCTTCATCCAGTCAGCCAGACATTCATTCACTAATGTATTTGTCCACCTAATTCTCCAATTATCTATCTATCTATCTGTCTATCTATCTATCTATCTACTTATCTACTTATTTATCTATCTGTCTGTCTATCTGTCTGTCTATCTGTAGAAGACACTTGCCCAAGGTGCCACGCAGTGGGACTGAACCCCGAACCATATGGCAAGGAAGCAAGCTTCTTACCACACAACCACTCCTGCACCTATGATATATATATATACATATATATATATATATATATATGCAGCATCCGACCTCCTTGGGTTTACAGATTTGCGAGGTACACGGTTACCTCAGTAGTGCTGGTGGCATGAAAAACACCACCCAGTCTACAATACAGATATATACATTTCTCTTTCTCTTTTTTTTCTTCATCCTTCTCTCTCTCCTCCCCTCTGTCACTCCTTTCCCTTCTCCCTCCCTCCTGCTCATTAAATATCATTAGTAAACGACCCTTAATTAAAACCTTCCACTGTGGTTAAATTACGAGGGAGTCTTTCAACTTCATTGCAATCTTTCAATCCTCCGATTACGTTTCTTTTTTCTCCTTCTCATTTCAATATTGTTCGTTGCTAATTTCTCCCCTTTTGTTCTCTGTTGCTAACAGTTTTTTTTTTCCCATTTCTTTCTTTAACCTTTTCTTTTTCTTCTTCTTCTTCTTCTTCTAGATCCATCATTGCTTCTGTTTCTTTCCAACTCTTTTCCTTTTCTTTCATATTTTGCTAATTTCTTTTTGTTGTTTTAATTTTCTTGTCTTTTTTTATGCAAATTGTGTTGCAATTTTTCAAATCTTTTTTTTTTTTCATCATATTTGTTTTATCCTCTTCTCTCCTCCCTCTCAATCTATCTCTCCTCCTCCTAGGTTTATCTGTCTGCCTTTTTCTGTTTTCCTCTCTATTCCTCTCTCTCTTTGTCTTTTTCTATCTTCCTCTTCCTCTCACTGCCTCCCCTTTCCCCACCACTCTCTGCTCCACCTACTGACTCTTCCCCTCTCTTTCTCTCTTTCTCTGTCTGTCCTCTCTCTCTATCTCCCTCTCTCTTTCTCTCTGCTTCTCTTACTTTGTCTTCCTCTCTCTTTGTCTCCCTCTATCCTCCTCTCTCTGCCATATCTACTCTCTCTCTCTCTCTCTCTCTCTCTCTCTCTCTCTCTCTCTCTCTCTCTCTCTCTCTCTCTCTCTCTCCCCCCACAAAAGCTACTGTTTCCTGCTTTACTAAAAGCAACTCCCACCTCACCCCATCATTTTTTTTTTCTATTCCTCTTTCCTTCTGATCAATCTTTGATCCAAGTAATCAATCGACCATTTATACTATTTTTAACCATCAACCTAATCATTCTAAAGAGAATTTTCTCTTCAAACTTCTTCTCTCTGGATTTTTTTATTTTCACTTTTCTTCGATTTTTTTTTAAGAATTTTCCCTATTTTTCTTTTTTCTTTTTTCGAAAAAAATCACAGAAAATTTTTGAACTGAATTTTCTGTTGTCAATTTTTTCAAAATATTTTTATTTAGTAAAAAGAAATATTATGATATGTCTACTGGCACCCCCACCACCACCACCACCTCCACCACCTTCACCATCACTATGGCAGCCAGCTTCACAACCATCACTGCCATCAGTATCATCGTTAGCATCACTATGGTTACCAGTGCCACCACCACCACCACCACCACCACCACCACCACCATCACCATTATTTTGATCACCAGCTTCACAACTGCCATCAACACCCATAACTACCACTGGTACCATGACCAGTCCACTGGTACTGCCACTGGTATCACCAGCATGACCATCACTGCATCACCTCCAGCATCACCTGTATCATCACCAGCACCATCGTTACCAATATCACCATCACCAACACCACCACTACCACTACCATCACCACCATCACCATCACTACCACCACCACCACCACTACCATCACTACCACCACCACTACCACCACCACCACCATCACTACCATCACTAACACTACCACTACCACTACCATCACCACTATTACCATCACTACCACCACCACCACCACTACCATCACTACCACCACCACCACCACTACCACCACCACCACCACCACCATCACTACCATCACCATCACTAACACTACCACTACCACCACCATCACCACCACCACTACCATCACCATCATGAACACCTCCACCACTGTGAGCAATGCGACCACCACCATCACCACAAGCACCACCTCACCACCTCCACCATTACCCCACCCACTTACCGGTCTAACTACCATAACAACCACTGCCCCGTCATGACTGCGATGACCACCACAACTGCCATCAACTCTGCTACAAATCCAAATCAGAATGAAGTGGGATGGTTGCACCAGAAAAATGACGAAGTTATTGTTGAAGCTAAATCTAATTGCCCATGCTGGAGCGGACGGGGTAGGGTGCTAGTGGGGGAGTGGAGAGTAGAGGATAATTAATTTGTTGGGGGGAACTAATTAAGAATGAAATCCTGAAGCCATTTGCGTTTTCATTTGCGGTCTTTTTTTTTTTTTTAAATTAAGAAAAAAAATATGAATAGAAATAATATTGTTAATAAGCAGAAGCAGTAAAAATAATTGGCAGCAGAGTGGGGTGGGGGGTGGGGGTAAAATATGGATCTTCATGGTGCTGACGATGATGATGACTATGATGATGATGATGATGATGGTAATGATGATGATGATCATGCTCATGACGATGGCAATGATGATGATGATGATGGTGGTGGTGTTGGCGATGATGATAAATGATGATTTTGACAATGACAATGATGATGATAATGACGTAAACGAGAACTATGATGACGATGACGATGCAAACGATGACGACGAAGACAACAATAATGACAATGGCAATGGTGGCCATGATGATGACAAAGAAAGTGAACTCTAATTAATGTCGATAATCCAAGAAACAAGTCATACTCGTAAAATAAAGATTATCTTTAGCCGAAATATTTCACGCCACCCGTTCATTAAAGCGGTAAAAAAATAGAAAGAAAGAACACAAGAAGACAAACGGCAGCTGCCTTTTTTTTTTTCAGCTCGTTACTTAATGGTCAATATTTTAACGGGCATACGGCACATAATTACAAATGATAATGACGATCCATTGTCCGTTTGAAGATTAACAACATCAAGGATAATTCCTGTAACTTCCTGAAATTGGCAGGAATGGTGTGTGTGTGTGGGTGGGTGTTGAGGAAAGAAAGTGGCGGGGGGGTGGAGGCAGGCAGGGTAAAAGAAACGAAATGGGGGGAAAATCGAAACAGGAAAAGCGAAAGAAAGAAAGAAAGCAAAAATGTAAGAACCCACCTTATACCCTCAAAAAAAAAAATAGGGATGGTAAAAAAAATGGGGTGGGGAGGTGGGAGATTTGGTGGAATGGGAATGAAAGTGAAAGTAGAGAGATGATGGAGTTATTTCTATTCAAAGAATCGGTTATTAATGGAATAAACAGATGGTTGGTATCTAGAAGTTATGATTTTAGTCACAGAATATCGGATCCTCCTCCTTTAATTGCTACTCCCACTGCTACTCCTATTACACACACATACATACACACGCACATACACACACACATACACAGTTAACAGATGTGCAGTAATACACAACTTTATGCATCTGTTTATATGCATATACTTGTAGGCACACACAGATAACATGCACATTCAGTAATGTGCAGGCATATGTATTATCAAATTGCACCTGTAGACACATACACATACACACATGTGCAGTAATGAACATATACATGAATTGCACCCATGGACTCACGCATGCACAGATATACACATATGCCTAGATATACTTGAACACATCAACATACACACACATAGTCAATGCACATTTTCAGAAATTTATGGTCATATGCATATATATGTCTGTGTGTGTGTGTGTGTGTGTATAAATATATGTTTATATACTTGAATGCTCACATGAATATACACACACATACAAACATACATGAATGCATTGCACATGCAAACACACGCCGACATATATATGTAAGAACAGGCACAAACATATATATGGACAAACATCTACACACATATACAGAATATGATAATGTATATAGTTACACATGCATACACACACACATCTGAACACATAATTGAAAGCATTCTTGAATACATGCGTATATACATACATATATATATACACAATCATATATATATATATATACACACACACATATATATATAAATATATATATATATATATATATATATATATATATATATATATATATATATATATATATATATATATATATATATATATATATATATATATATATATATATATTTGTGTGTGTGTGTGTGTGTGTGTGTGTGTGTGTGTTTAAATGTTTTTTTTATACCAAAAGTTTGGCAAGAGAATATGTATACAGTGACCGCTAAATCCACAAGTTTTTTTTTTTATTTTCTCTGTTTATTTCCTCATGTTGCTTTCTGTTGGAGAGTGTAGGGGCTCGAAACGTAAAAGACTTTCTGACCTTCCCGAGCACCAAACTAATACACCTGCTTGTTGTTTATACACCTGTCTTCATTGTTTGTTTTTCTATAAATCTCAGCTATATATATATATATATATATATATATATATATATGTGTGTGTGTGTGTATGTATGTATAACCAGAAATGGCTCTGACGAAAGTAGCATTAATTATTTTAGGTCTTTAAATTTTTCTCAACTGATCAATAGACCACTTGAGTAAACCTATGAATAAATGAACCTACAATGACTACTGGAAACAGCTGTAAGCCAAAAATATGCAATGACCATTATCTAGACCTTGTCTATATATATATATGTGTGTGTGTGTGTGTGTGTGTGTATTGATCACTGGCATATCTTTTGCTTTAAAAGTGTGTGAATCAGTTGGGTTTTTCACTGGTTGTAGTGGTTGTGGGGGTGGTGATGAGGGGGGTGCTGGCGGGGGGTGGCGGCGGCGGTAGTAGCGATATTATTGCTAGTGAAATTATCCTGCCATAACAACTGGCCTTCCTCAAAAATGACAGTTCTCGCCATTCCAGAATAATTTAACAATTTCCGCATCCGGCTACATTGATACAAGCGAGCGTCGGTCTCCGATTCCCTCCGCCCCCGCCACACGCTCCCCCACCACCACCACCCCCACCCTCGCCGCCATCGACTCCGTTCTCTGACACCCGTCTCTCTCTCGTTAACTAAACAACAAAACAAAAGGAAAAAAAAACAAGATATATAACAAAGCTACAAACAAACAAATATGGTGTTGCTTCTTCATAGCAACCATTTAACTTCCTTCTTCGGACATTTTTAGGTCTTTTGGTAAGGGACGGCATAGGGGTGGGAGTAGTCTGGAGTGACTGGGAGGTTGTCATGGGTGGTGGTGTTGATGGTGGTGGGGGTGGGGTCTGTAGTGATGTGTTGCTGCTATTTCTTGGAGGTCAAGCTACCATGTGGAGACTCATTGGCCCTGTTGGTAACAGTTGTTGGTGGTCTTCATAATGGTAAGGGTGGTGGGGTGGTTGTGGTGGTGAGGTGGTTGGGTGGGGGCGTTGATATCGGTAGTTGTGGCATTAGTGGTGATGTTAGTGGTGGTGGTGTTGTTTTTGTTGCAGTTGTTGTTGTTGCTGGTGGCTTCATTGATGGTGGTATCCTTGTTGATGGTGGTGGTGGTGGTGGTGGTGGTGGTGGCGGTGGCGGCGGCATTGGTGGCATTGCTGTTGGTGGTTTCATTGGAGGTGGTTTACTTGGTAGTGGTGGTGGTGGTGGTCGTCGTCGTCATCGTATCTTGCTGTTATTTCTTGCAGGTTAAGCCACCATGTAAACTCCTGGTGGGATTGGAACCCAGAACTATGTAGTTGGGAAGCAAGCTACTCACCACACAGCCACACCTGGTACAAAACTTCGGCTCATGGTGCCACTCTATAGGATTGAAACCGCAGCCTTATGATGGCAAAGCAATTTTCTTAACCATTAGCCCATTCTTGTTTCTTCTTACACACATTTTATTAATTATCATCAACATCATTAGCAGAATCATTACAACCATCATCATCATCATCATCATTTTCATCACTACTGCTTAAGCATCTTTATCATCATCCTCACCATCTTCATGACTAAAATTACCTTTGCCATCATCATCATAGCATCGTCATCATCATAGCATCGTCATCATCATAGCATCGTCATCATCATAGCATCGTCATCATCATCATCATCGTCATCATCATCATCATCGTCATCATCACTATCATCAATTTATCCTCATTACAATCGATACCACCACATAAATACCCCTTGTTGGTGCTGTCATCATCATCATCATCGTCACTTTCAGCATCATCATCATTATCATCTTCAACACAGTTATCTTCATCATCTTCATTATAATCATCACCAGCATTCAGCAGCAGCATCTACGTCATCATCATCAATGTCATCATCATCATCATCATCATCATCAGCACCACCACCACCACCACCACCATCGCCATCATTACCAAGTTATTACCTTCATTTTCACTAGCAACATTATCCCCATCACAACCACCACCACCACCACATCATCATCATCCTAATCACCATGACTACATGAGACATCTTTCCCCCCTCACCAAAGACCCCATCCTCACAAACACCACCAACACCACCATCATTAACAAGTCCTTAACCCTACCCCCCCCACACACACACACAAACACACACACACCTCCTCTACCTTTATCCCCTAAACCCCACCTAATAATATCAGTGACTCATTCTCACTCTTGTCTTACTGTCTTAAAACCCAGTTCAACAGCTTAGAACAAATAGGGGTTGACTTAATAACTGTTCCCATTTGACAAGAAAGGGGGAGAGCGGCCCAGGACCTAATTACTTCACACACACACATCCACACACACATTCACACACACACACACACACCACATAACAAACACACATATATATAAACATATGCCAGATAACATACATACAAATATATACTTCACATATTGATACATGAATATATTTGTGCATATCACATAAACATACATACATATATATATATATATATATATATATATATATATATACACACACACACACATATATATATACATACATATATATATATATATATATATATATATATATATATATATATATATATATATATATATACATATATACACATATATAGTTTTACTGGAATATAAAGATATGTACACTTGCAGTCATGCATGCATGGGTGTACACACACACACACACACACACCTGCATAGAAAACATTCACAAATGATTACTGTCCTGTTATGAATGCATGTGCACACATACATATACATGCAGAGAGGCTGGAAAAGAAGCATACATGCATACATGTATGTATGCATAGACAACCACTTGCATTTGCATCTGCAGAAACACAAGTGCATGTGTTGTTTATATATATATATGTATATATGTGCATATACACACACACACACGCATATATATATATATACACAACCCATATGGAGGTATTTGTGCATACATACAGACTCATACATACATAAAAAGATGCACTCGCAGACATACACATATTCAGAGACATGCTTGCAACTACACATACATACGCATGTATGCAGCAGCGCATGTGCATGTATATGCACATGCATGTAATGAAATGCACACACATACACTGTAGCATACACTCACACACACACACATATATATACACACACAAGCATATGTGCAGAGAAACATACACAGATACAAGTTTGTAGTCACATGCACACACACACACACACAAACACAAATACATACACACACACGCAGAACCTCACAGATACACGTTTACAGATGTACATTCACAGATACACATTTACATGCACACATACACACACACACCTACCCAGCAACCACATATATTTGCTGTGCCTCCACGCACACACACACACACCCTCATACACCACACCCGATCTGCCAATTCCTGTGGAGTGGCAACAAGTCATAAGGACCCTAAAAAATCCCTGTCCCTCCTTAACCCTTATTCACCACACATCACGTGTTTATTCAGTGTGAAATTGCATGAGGCAATGATGGGGCTAGTTAGGGCTCTGCATAGTCATTGCTACTACATGCTAGAAACAGCAGCCAAAAATCTCCCTTGAATCACACCCTGTTGTCTCACATAAATGAGGACAGACATCATCATCATTGTCATCATTGTCACTGTCCACCTCATTATCATCATCCTCATCCTCATCCTTAGCATCATCATCATCATCTTCATCATCATTACCTTCAGCAGCATCCACATCATCATCACTTTGCACTTCATTATCATCATCCTCATCATCATCATCATCATCACACCACTACCACCACTAGCATATACAAACGACCCCGAAAGGATGAAAGGCAAAGTCGACCTCAGCAGAATTTGAACTCAGAACGTAAAAATAGACGAAATACCGCTAAACATTTCGTCCGGCGTGCTCACGTTTCTGCCAACACACAAAAAATTCTGCCACGCTCCCTCCCACAGAGCCACAAGAAAGGAAACGTTTTCCTGAAGGACATAACGCACTGCCCAGTCCGTGAATTGAACCTGTGATCAAACAACCACAAAGTCACATGCTTCCATTACATGAATACATGTAACACCAACCAAATGTTTAGTGTGTGACTTTCTTTTATTTGTCAGTTATGCATGGTGGGGTGAGGGGTGGAGTGTACCAGTAATACATTAGGATTACTTCTTAAGAATTACTTCTTAAGACAAAGATTTCCAGAGGCTCTGGTGCTTCATGGAAAGCAAATCAATAAAACTGTACCACAACTTTGTTTAACAGACATATACACAGCGGTGTGTATATATTTCAGAGTGTGTATATCATATATATATATATTGTATAAGTAGGTTGTATATATATGCGTGTGCACATTTATATATATATATATATATATATATATATATATGTATACACACACACACACACACATATATATACATACACACATACATATATATATATGTATGAATGTATGTGTATATAATGAATATAATATAGACGTAATATGACTTAACAAACTATGATGTGATATATATATACCCACACACATGCATATGTAATATGTATGATATAATATACACTCGTGCACATATACACACCTACATATATATATATATATATATATATATATACATACATAAGAGAAAGAAATGAATGCTTCGGTGGATCTAGAGAAATATATCATTATAGAGACATGAGCATGCAAAAATACATATACATATATATATATATACACACACACACACACACTTACCTAAATACAGACACACAAACATTCATACATGTATATATAAACATGCATATACATAGACACATACACTCACACATAGAAGTATAAATGCACATATAACTACTCGCATATATGCATGCATAAGTGCATACTTACCTACACACACACACACACACACACACACACACACAGAGGTGATTTCTGCCCAGTGATTTCTCCAGAAAATAACTGATTAATGAAGACATACATAAAGAGTGATGCTGCCAAAACCAAAACTAGCAGACATATCGGAACAAACGAAGAATATAAGCTGATGTCTTTAATCTGCAATGTTGATTCTTTCTGTGGAATCGGTTACTGCGTTTATTCAGCTGTGTCCTACGTAGAGATGTCTAGCAGACATTTTCTCTTTCTTTCTTTTTTACCATTGTACTTCATAAACACATACACAAATATACACACACACATATATATATATATATATATATATATATACATGCATGTATATGTACCTCTATCCATCTCTCTCTCTCTCTCTCTCTCTCTATATATATATATATATATATATATATATATATGTGTGTGTGTGTGTGTGTGTGTATGTATATATATATATATATACACACATATACATGCAGAAGTGGCTGTGTGGTAAGTAGCTTGCTTATCAACCACATGGTTCCGGGTTCAGTCTCACTGTGTTGGACCTTGGGCAAGTGTCTCCTACTATGGCCTCAGGCCAACCAAAGCCTTGTGAGTGGATTTGGTAGATGGAAATTGAAAGAAATCCATCATATATATCTATATATATATATATATATATATATATATATGTATAGGGAACCCGTGGAAGAGGTAGGCCCAGGAAGACCTGGGCTGAGGTGGTGAGGCAAGACCTTCGTACATTGGGCCTCACCGAGGCGATGACTACTGACCGAGACCTTTGGAAATGTGCTGTGCGTGAGAAGACCCGGCAAGCCAAGTAAGATCGTTGCCAGTGCCCCTGGACTGGTTCTTGTGCGGGTGGCACATGAGATGCACCACTTTGAGCGTGGCCGTTGCCAGTACCGCCTGACTGGCTCCCGTAGGATTTTCGAGCGAGATCGTTGCCAGTGCCCCTGGACTGGCTTGTGCGGGTGGCACATAAAAGACACTATTTTGAGCGTGGCCGTTTTCGTGCGGGTGACACGTAAAAGCACCCACTACACTCTCTGAGTGGTTGGCGTTAGGAAGGGCATCCAGCTGTAGAAACTCTGCCAAATTAGATTGGAGCCTGGTGTTGCCATCCGGTTTCACCAGTCCTCAGTCAAATCGTCCAACCCATGCTAGCATGGAAGGCGGACGTTAAACGATGATGATGATGATATATATATATATATATATATATATATATATATATATATATATATATATGTGCATGTGTGTGTATGTGTATATGTTTGTGTGTCTGTGTTTGTCCCTCCTGCATTTGTACATCTTTTTATTTTTTAATTGGTTCAGTCATTGAACTGTGACCATGTGGGGTGGGGACGGGGTTTGGTGATGGGGTGGGGGGCATCACTGCCTCAAAGGGTTTCAGTTGAACAAATCAACCCTGATACATTACATTTTTGTAAGTCTGGTACTTATTCTACGGGTCACCTCTGCTGAACTGCAAAGTTATTGGGATGTAAACGAACTAATACTGGTTGTTAAATGGTGGTGTGTGTATGTATGTGTTTTACTGAGAAATAAGCATGGAGGGAGATAGTAAAAAAAAAAGGTTAAGGAGAGAGTGGGGTGAAAACATCATGGCTGCCCTAGCTTGGTGAAGGCCCATGACTTTGTGGTGGAGGTATTCAGCTCATGAGTGTAAAGTTGTAAGTTCAATTCTTGATGATGAGTTGTGTCCTTGAGCAAGACACTCTATTTCACATTACTGCAATCCATTCATCTGGCAAAAATGATTTGTACCAATATTCCAAAGGACCAGCTTTGTTACATTCTATGTCATCCTGAATCTCCCTAAGGACTACATTAAGGGTATGCACGTCTGTGGAATACTCAGCTACTTGCGCTTTAATTTAACGAGCAGGCTGTTCCATCGATTGGATCGACTGGAACCCTTATCATCATAATCGATGAAGCGCCAGGATTTTTGTCTTTTTTTTTTTCTCCTAGTTTGAGAGTAAGAAAGGAATATATGAATGGCAAAATAAATATTACTATTCATTTCCAAAGTTAGGGAATCTGAGGAATGGTGGAACTGGAGATACTGGGATGGGTCGGTTGGGACGGGTGGGATGGGATGGGATGGAGGTGTTCATAGCTTCAGGGGTTCAATATACAACCGAAGCACTGAATAATCAATGCTGGTTTTTAAAGAACAAAGCCGAAATAATGAGCTGCCACAATTGATGGTAACTAGAAGCCAGTGAACCATTCCAAGAGTACACATGACATTCTATCACTGTCTGCTCGTTCCTCCTGAAGAATTAAATGAAGATCCTAAAAATTATTGTTTTGTGGTTGTTTGGTTTGTGATTGTTTTGTTCTTTCCTTCCTTCTTTCATTCCACACAACGGAGATATCATTAATCAAAATTGGAAAAGAAGTAAAGATATACATAAATAAAACAAAAAAAGATATATAGGAAAAGAAAAACAGAAAGAAAATGAATTATAAACTTACTGACATCAATCCCACAATCAATTAGTCAATATATGTATTTGGGCATGTATGTATATAATTATATATACATATATATATATATCAAACTCTCTCTCTCTCTTTCGATATAAATATACGTGTGAGGCAGCGAGCTGGCAGAAATGTTAGCACGCCGGGTGATATGCTTAGTGATATTTCATCTGTCTTTACGTTCTGAGTTCAAATTCTGCCATCGTTGACTTTATCTTTCATCCTTCCAGGGTCGATAAATTAAGTACCACTTGCGTACTGAGGTCAGTCTAATCAATTGGTGCCCTCCCCCAAAATGTCAGGTCTTGTGCCTAGAGTAGAAAGGAATATAAATATATGTGTACACTTGTGTCTATGTAAATCTAACAAAATGTATGTTTATGTACATGTGTGTGTATATATATAGAGAGAGATAGATAGATAGACAGATATATGCATATATATATATATCATTATCATCATCGTCATCGTTTAACGTTCACTTTCCATGCTGGCATGGGTTGGACAGTTTGAGTGGGGGCTGGCATGCCAGAAGGTTGTACAAGGCTCCAATCCAATCTGTAAAAATTTTTAGTTGGATGCACTTCCTAATGCCAACCACTCCAAGAGTGTAGTGGGTGCTTTTTATGTGCCACCAGCACGGGAGCCAGTCAAGCAGCACTGACAACGATCATGCTCGAATGGTGCCTTTAACATGTTACTGGCACAGGTGCCAATCAGGTGGTACTGTCATCAGCCACAACAACAATTTCACTTGCTTCAACAGGATTTTGCAAGTGCAAGTTATTGCCCAGTGACATCTTTTTAATGTTACCTGTTGAAAGGAACAGATTTTCATACCATAGTAGAAATTAATAATGTTCATATATTAGGTTTGTATTGTTTCTGTCTATTGAATCCACTCAAAAGCTACTGGTTTGTCTATTAAATCCACTCAAAATCTACTGGTTTACCCTGGGCTATAACACAACCCACTCGTTCAAGATGTCATGAAATGGAGCTGAACTCAAAACCATTTATATGCAAATTGTACTTCTTAACCACATAGGTATGTTTGCATCTATGAAGATGCATGCATGTGTGTGTGTGTGTGTGTGTGTAATTCTCGTGGTACTGTTTTTCAATTTACTTTCCTACAAGTATAAAATTATTATATTCATTCGGGTAAAAACTATATACATATATATATATATATATATACATACACACATATATATGGATATATATATATATACACACACACGTATGGAGAGAGAGAGAGAGAGAGACGTGTGTATATATATGTACACAGACATACACACAAGCACACATATATACATATGATGATGATGATGATGATGATGATGATGATATATTTGGTTTTGTGTATGGACATGTGTATGTGTGTGTTTATGTATGTGTTTGTGTTTGCTTGTTTATTTGTTTCTAGTTATATTTTTGATTTATTTTTATCACACTTTTTTCTTGTAATATTTTCCAAAGTTGTTCAGAATATTGAAATGGAGGAAGATTTTTTTTTCTTTCTCCTCCTCCAATCATGGAAGAGTGAACAAGTTTGGAATACCTCGCTTCCTTATTCTTCTGTTCTAAAAATTTCCTATAATGAAAATTTGATAATGGATTAATTATTTTTTCTTTTTCTTTTTTTTTACATTTCAGGTAAGAATTTTACCATTTCTCAGTACGTTTTGAAAATATTGCATCGAAAATTGTGTTGTGGTGCCTTCAAGGTAAATATTCATTATTCAGTATTGGTTACAGAGGTTTGTTTTAATAAATTCTAGCAGTTGTTGTGTTGTTTTTGATGTTGCTGTCGTTGGTGGTGATTGTATGTGTGTGTGGGTGGGTGGTGGTAACGTTGATGCTTCAAAGTGCAAAACACGTTTTTTTTTGTTTTTGTTCTAGAAATCAATAATATTTGTGTTGTACTGTTATTTAAAGTTATGAGATATTTTTAACATCTTCACCCTCAACAATGACAAAAGATGTGTTGTGACAGACAAGGGTTGCGGATATGAATCGGGAAAAATTGTTTGAAATAGAGTGGCTCTTTTAACACCGAACCTTATACCGAATGGAAATATAAAACTGTTCCACTGCTGAATAAGCCCAAGGCACAGTCCTCAACACCAAATTCTCTCAAGAAGTTTCATGCCTCAAACCATTGCAAATCAATGTCATTGTGTCATTACAAAAACAAATTGCAATATTGAACCTTATCGTACTGGGGCATAGCCTCAACAGCACAAACAAAGAATTTTAAATGGAGAGGAAGCTTTGGGGATATGTTAATTGCAAAAGAAGGGAAAATTTTAGAA
This sequence comes from Octopus bimaculoides, assembly GCF_046866305.1. Lineage (NCBI taxonomy): Eukaryota > Metazoa > Mollusca > Cephalopoda > Octopoda > Octopodidae > Octopus > Octopus bimaculoides. Next base: position 4,857,648 of record NC_142948.1, on the reverse strand, counting down.
ATCATAGGCATAAAATGTAATACAATATAACTGATTGATCCTTTCTTTCACCAAATCTGCTTGTAACATCCATATTACACAATAAAGTGGGTATAAAGCTTGGTTTTCAGCAATTTACCAGCAATTTGGGCAGTAAATTTAATCCTTCATGTAACGTAACAACCACCTCTACTTGGTTCTCGCGTGTTATTTGTACAGTCTACTCTGCTGCAAACATCCAGACCAAACCTTCGGTTTAAGGATTATGTCCACTGTCTTTTATACCTGTCTTAGAGGAGCTAAAAGTAGGCTAGGTGTTGGAGATTGTTCTTTCTCCTGTAACTAGGAGTGGGTTTATCAACGGAGAGAGGTTTATGCCTGAAACTGAAAGGAAAGGTGAACGTGGCATGTGTTAAGAGAGCAGCGATTGTGTATGAGTGTGACATAGGTAAGGAATTCTGGGTAGGAGAGAAAGAAAGAAACAATGGAAATGAGAGAGAGAGAGAGAGAGAGAGAGAGAGGATGACAAACAATGAGTTGCAAAGAATGATGGGAATGGAGGCAGTGATGGATGTTGTGATGAGAAACGGGATGAAATGATTGAGTCATGTGCTGAAGAAAGTAATCAGGTGAGAGGAGTGAGAGTCATGGAAGGAAGCATGGGAAGAAGAAAACTAACAGAGACACAGGAAGAGGAAAATTAACAACAACGCAACTAAAGTTCACAGATGAGGGCTAGTAAGAGGAGGAGGCAGAGGATAGGGTAGAATAGAGATGACTGCGATGAACTCACAAACCTAACTTTTTACAGGGAAAATGGCTTTAGGATGCTTGTTGTGTCACATCAACGTTAATGGAAATTCAGATATTTACAAATGAATCACAAATTTTTTGCAGTTAATATATTTCTGTCTTGTCTTGTAATCGTTGTGACATCTATATAAATATCAGGATGTTGTGTGGAAGATTTTAATTTCGATTTCTTTCAATCAGAAATGGCCTTGAGCAAGTTGATATCAAAAAAGTCCAATAAATTTAGTAAACTTTTTTTTTTTAATGTTTATTTACTAAAGAATGAATACCAAATAGATCCATTCTTTTAAAATAAAATTAGCATTTTTTGAAAGAAAATTAATGTTCCATATAGGTGCAGGCATGGTTGTGTGGTAAGAACCACATGGTCCCAGGTTCATTCCCACTGCATGGTACATCTTGAGCAAATGTTTTCTATTATAGTCTCAGGTTGACTAAAGCCATGTGAGTGGATTTGGTTGGTGGAAACTGAAAAAAGCCTGAAAGGTGGTGAGCTGGCAGAAACGTTAGCACCCTGGGTGAAATGCTTAGTGGTATTTCGTCTGCCATTACATTCTGAGTTCAAATTCCGCTGAGGTCGACTTTGCCTTTCATCCTTTCGGGGTCGATAAATTAAGTACTAGCTATGCAATGGGGTCGATCTAATCGACTTAATCCCTTTGTCTGTTCTTGTTTGGCCTATTGTGGGCAATAAAGAAACAGGAAACTGAAAAAAGCCTGTTGTATTGATGTGTGTGAGTATCCGTCACCACCACTTGACAACAGGTGTTGCTGTGTTTACATCCCTGTAACATAGCAGTTTGGCAAAAGAGACTGATAGAATAAATGCTGGGATTAAGAAAAAAGAAAATAAGTGCTGGCATCAATTTGTTTGACTAAATTTCTTCAAGGCAGTGCCCCAGCATGGTCGCAGTCTAATGACTGAAAGTTAAAGAATAAATAAAAAGAGAATGCCAAATTAATTCAATAGATTTTTTTTTTCTATCGGTAAATTGGTTTTTTTTTTTTAAAGTTTATTCCGTAAAAAATGAATTAAAACAAAAGATCCATTCTTTTCGAAAAAAAAATTACCATTTTTAAGAAAAAAATTTACATCCATTTTCTGAAAAATGAATAAGGTGATGGATGACTTGGACTGAATCAAGTCTCTCTCATGTACTTGAATATTCATGAAATCTGACCAGTGAAAGTGAAAGTAGAAAAAGATGTATGAGCATGGTGAAGCTATCTGTAGATTTCTCTATGTGATGGCAGTGATAGTGATGGTGGACTAGTTGTGTCCCAATGATTTATATTTCTGCCAATAAAATCAGCATCTCTCTTTTCTCATTGTTATCTTCTAAATAAAGATCCATCATCGCCAGTAACAGATTGATATCAGTCAACAGATTGTTTGCAGATCAACTAGATTGCTATTATAATGTTTTATGTCAATAAAAAAATGAGGGGAATTTAGTTCCGGGTCAGATGAGGGCTCTCTTTTTGTTTCGGTATCTTTATGAGAAATCAGAAATTGTTTGATGGAGAGGAAATTCTACAAATCTTTGACACTTACATATATACATATGCATACATATATATATACATATATAAATGTACATATATATATATATATCCATATGTACACATGCATATATGTATATATATACATGCATTTTCGTACATATATATATACATATATATATGTACACACACATATATGTATATATTTGTACATATATACACACAAATATATATATATATGTTTGGGAGTTTGTATTGATACATTGTGAATAATTATTATCCACAAACAGTGAAAATGTACTTCTTGTGGGCAGTATTATATTCCTCCTAGCAGAAATAATCCGTCTTGGATTTATAAATCTCTAAAATATATGCAATCGCATGAATTAACTATATTTTGAATGAACTGGTTTAAAAACAGAATGAAAGGCATCTTGGTAAATTCGGTTGGAAGTCCAGAAAAGATTGATTTAATCAAAACCATTGCACACAAGTAATTTAACTCTTTCTTTACCATATTTCAGTAGAAATATTCTGATTTTCTTGATTACAGGTAAATTCACCGCTATCAATTCACCATAAAGTAAGTTCGCCGTAAGGGAAGATCACTGCGAGCAAAGTTTACCCAGAAAATGTATCCATTGATTGCTAAAAACTATTCTGTTGAAGAAAAACAGAAATGACAGGTGTGGCTGTGTGGTACGAAGCTTGCTTCCCAACCACATGGTTCTGGGTTCAGTCCCACTGTGTGGCACCTTGGGCAAGTGGCTTCTACTATAGCCTCGGGCTGACCAAAGACTTGTCAGTGGATTTGGTAGACGGAAACTGAAAGAAGCCCATTGTATGTGTGTGTGTGTATATTTGTGTGTCTGTGTTTGTCTCCCCACCATCACTTGATAACCGATGTTGGTGTATTTATGTCCCTCTAACTGAGTGGTTTGGCAAAAGAGACCAATAGAATAAGTACTAAGCTTACAAAGAATAAGTCCTGGGGTCAGTTTGTTTGACTAAAGGCGGTGCTCCAGCATGGCCGCAGTCAAATGACTGAGACAAGTAAAAGAATAAAAGAACTGAAAGAATCGATGACGGTGAACTTTCCCTGTGGTGAATTGATGATGGTGAACTTAGCAGACATGGGTTTTCTTTCAAAGTTATTTTGGAACCAATGAAAGATGTCATAAAAAGACATTTTGTTATTATCCCTTTAACCCTTTAGCTCACTTAAGATCCCTTTAACTCTTTAGCTCACTTTAACCCTTTAAAGAAGCTTCAAGTCTGACAGGCAGGGAACCAAAAGGTCCAGTTCAAATATTTGCCATTCTGTAAATGGCAGAGAATGACCCACTCCAAAACTTCTACTTAACCCTGCTAGGGGCAGTCTTTGGTGGAATTGTATCAAAAGAGTTAACCATTTTTTTTTGTTATCATATTTCTGTAGACATACACTGCCTTTGTTTCAATTAATTTTGATGAAGACCTTAGCATAAAAATATCATTCTTGTTATTAAACTGGTGTTTGGAACACACACACACACACACACACAAATTGGTGGAATCTTTTTATTTAGATTACCTGAAAACTGGAAATTTGTATCATGGAGCTAGGGTTGGTCTCAGGCTGGTTGGTTGGTTGGTTGGTTGCTTAAAAACAGGTCAGGTTGAGCTCCTTAAAAATACTCCAAACAAAAAATTAAAATTACATCTTACTCTTATTTCATTATATTTTCTGGGAAAACACATTTGTTTTTGAAGAAAATTATTGTACTAATTTACATAATTATTCAAACTAATTATTTTTTCTAATCAGTAACATTTGACAATGTTTATTGCAGCGCTGTTGCGGGGAGGGGTGGGGGTGGGGGCTAAACTGTATTTTTAGTTTTTCAAGGAAAAGGTCATGACTTTTGACTTTTGCATAAAAATATTTCCCTTTGCTAGATTTCAGCTAATTACATGCAAAACTGTCGCCATCAAATTGAGACATGCATTATGTGCATTCATCCATACATACGCACATGCATGCATACATAGACATGTTGTTGGCACTCCATCGCTTATGACGTCGAGGGTTCCGGTTGATCCGATCAACGGAACAGCCTGCTCGTGAAATTAACGTGCAAGTGGCTGAGCACTCCACAGACACGTGTACCCTTAATGTAGTTCTCGGGGATATTCAGCGTGACACAGTGTGACAAGGCTGACCCTTTGAATTACAGGCACGACAGAAATAGGAAGTAAGATTACTTCCTTTTACCAGCTGAGTGGACTGGAATGATGTAAAAGGAGGTGTTTTGCTCAAGAACACATATCCGCATTGCCTGGTCCAGGAATCGAAACCTCAACCTTATGATCATGAGTCCATTACTGCGTCCACTAAGCCACAATATAATGATATTCCGTGTGTAGGAAAACGAGACTGTAGTACTGTAACTACAGTACTCTGGCACAACTATTCTTTTGGCTGCGGCCATGCTGGAGCACCACCTTTAGTCGAGCAAATCGACCCCAGGACTTATTCTTTGTAAGCCTAGTACTTATTCTATCGATCTCTCTTGCCAAACTGCCAAGTGATGGGGACGTAAACACACCAGCATTGGGTGTCAAGCGATGGTGATGGGGACAATCACAGACACACAAACATATATATATATATATATATATATATATATATATATGTATATTATCATCATCATCATCATCGTTTAACGTCCGCTTTCTAAGCTAGCATGGGGACGTTAAACGATGATGATGAGGACGATGATAATGGTGATGATGATATACATATATATATATATATATATATATATATATATGATGGGCATCTTTTAGTTTCCGTCTACCAAATCCACTCACAAGGCTTTGGTCGGCCTGAGGCTATAGCAGAAGGCACTTGCCCAAGGTGCCATGGCGTGGGACTGAACCTAGAACCATGTGGTTGGTAAACAAGCTACTTACCACACAGCAATTCCTGCACCCATGACAATATTCTGCCACAATAGTTTGTGCTGACAAGAATCCTGCTCTTTTGTTTCCCTCCATTCATACGTAGTATTTTGTGCAGAGACTTCAGACACCTATGGACTTTAGCATTAATGGTCAAGTATATTACCCATTGACCATTTTCACCTTTACATAGGATGTCCTTTTACAGAGTTAAATATTAAACACACATACTTGCAAAACTGCAAGTCCTTACGGTATATGATAACATCGAAGCAAGCTCATATTCCCTGTGTGGTTAAAAAGACTAGTTTTAACTACAGCAGCAGCAACAGCAGCAGTAGCAGCAGCAGCACGGCGTGACTATGTCAACACTCTCTGCTACTCTGACACGATCATCCGTGCTGACCAAATCAGGAATATCCTGTCTGTCATTGTTCATATCTGTCAGTTCAATATGACACCGAGAGATTTACTCGGTGTGTTATTGCAAGAAAAGAAAATATTTACTTTCCAGAGGAATATCGAAATAAACTATGGATTATGCGGCGCTCATAAAAGATTCACCATAGAAAAACCATTTCCCTTATAATCCCATATGATAGCTACATATTTATTCCTCGGTTCATCTCCATAGAAAATATTCGTTATGAATGATGAGGTATTGATGCAAGAATTGTCACAGTGATGATTAATTAAATGACAAGGAAAAGCTTTTGTTCAAATCAGTAGCTTCTAGTAACCAGTCAGTATAAAAGGACGTTTTTGCTTTTCTTTTCTATTCTTTGCCAATATTTGATTCAGTTGATCTATTTATTATCCTGTTCAGATGCTTGTACGCTAGGTTTAAGATGATGATAACTTATTTGTTATATAATAGATTGCAGTCATCTGATTCAACAGGAAATTTGATAAATGAAGGCACAGGAGTGGCTGTGTGGTTAAGAAACTTGTGTCCCCCATCACATGTTCTTGGGTTCAATCCCACAGCACAGTATTTTCAACAAGTGTCTTCTTCTGTTGCTCCAGGCCAGCTAAAGCCTTGCGAGTAGACTTGGTGGACAGAAAGTGGAAAAAAAGCTGGTCACATGCATATAAAAATGTGTATGCCTTTGTATAAATGTGTGTATGCATGTGTGAATGTGTATTTGTGTGTGTGTGTTTTTGTGTGTGTGTATAGGTGTATGGTATATATAGGTATATATATTTGTATATATATATATATATTTATATGTATATAAGTATATATATGTATATATTTATATATATGTATATATATATGTACTTACACATATATGTACTTATATGTGTATATATATATATATATATATATATATATATATACTTATATATATATGTATATATATGTACTCACACATATTTGTACTTATATGTGTGTGTATATATATATGTGTGTGTGTGTGTATACATGTATGTATTAGTGAATATGTACATGTATCCTTATATGCATATATATATATATATATATATATATATATTATATATATTATATGTATATATATATTATATGTATATATGTATGTGTATATATATATATATATATATATATATATATATATATATTTATATATATATTAGATACTTTTTCTCTTGCTCCTACTCAGTATTTTTCTTTCAACAATTTCTCTTAATCTTTCTCTCCTCTCTTGCTTTTCCTCCCCCCCCACTCTCTCTCTCTCTCTCTCTCAATATCCTCCTGTAAAATGAACGTACCTAACTTTCCATTGGATTATTTTCCTAATCATTAATTGCAATGTCTAATATTTAGTCTGCCAGTAAATTTCCTGCGATTCCATCATCGCTACAGGGCAGTGTCTTTTAGAAATGGTAACAATTGTATTTACATCAATAACTATTTCATTATTTACCTTGTTAGTGTTGTAATTGTTAGTAGAGGCGGTGGCGGTGGTGGTGGTGGTGGTGGAGGGATTTTTAAAATATTTATTTCTTTATTTTTTTTTATTACAAACAAAATTATTCCTCATCAAAAAACAAGGAATCTAATTCCAGCCCCAAACCATTATGTCAGAATCTGTTGGGTTCTGCCTTTAGGGCAGTACGAAATATTTCCCTTGTCAAATCCTTCAATAAATAACAATATAAAAACAAATAAACTGTAAATAATAATAGTAATAATGATAATAACTAATAATAATAAAAATGTTTAAAATGATAATAATAATATTAACTTCAATAATAATAATAACAACAACAGCAACATATTTAAAAAAAGCAAGCTAAAATGCAAACAAATCCAAAAATTTTACACAAATGACATAAGGTTGGTTCTCCCATCCCATCCCATCCACCAACCTGTTGCTAATCATAATTAAGATCATTTTTGAATCGAAAATGCTAGTGAAAAATAATGGCATTTTTGTTTTACTTCTGTCAAAAAAAAAGGAATATAATCTAAAATTGTTGGAAATTTTGTTCTTGCTCTATTACTATGGTAAAAGAAATCATCATTATTATTATTATTATCATTAAGGTGGTGAGCTGGCAAAATTGTTAGCACACCAGGCGAAACGCTTAGCGATATTTCATCTGCCACTACATTTTGAGTTCAAATTCCAGCAAGGTCAACTTTGCCTTTCATCTTTTCAGGGTCGATTAAATTAGTACCAGTCATGCACATATATATGTATAGTTATAATAGTAATAATAATAGTAGTAGTCATTATCATCATCATCATCGTTTAACGTCCGCTTTCCATGCTAGCATGGGTTGGACGATTTGACTGAGGACTGGTGAACCAGGTGGCTACACCAGGCTCCAATCTGATTTGGCAGAGTTTCTACAGCTGGATGCCCTTCCTAACGTCAACCACTCTGAGAGTGTAGTGGGTGCTTTTACGTGCCACCGGCACAAAGGCCAGTCAGGCGGTACTGGCAACGGCCACGCTCAAAATGGTGTATTTTACGTGCCACCTGCACAGGAGCCACATAATAATAATAATAATAATAATAATAATAATAATAATAAAAATCATAATAATAATAATCCCTGGATTTATCCTATATTGTATCGGCACAGCTCAGTACAACCCCAGAAACTGTTGTTGCTAGTTGGTATCATTAATCTGTAGCCAGCATAAAAAAACAAGAGTTTGTATATGCATATTTAAAAACATTTCCTGTAAATGAACAGAAAGGATATACGAATATGTGTGTGTGTGTGTGTGTGAGTGCACTGTTGTCATGTTCTCTGCTGATTAGGATGTGGTTGGACAGCCACTTCTTCTTGCAGTGCTCACAGAACCCATAGTTATCAGCTTTGCATGACAATTTTTTTATTGTCTTTGGACGTAGTGTTGTATGCTTACCTTTCCATGCACATCACCAGCTCTGAACCCCCCAAAATGGAATTCCATACTTCATAGTGTACTGCTATCTTAGCTCACTCCTGAACAGTCAAGTGACTGGCCATCAGGAAAATAAGAAATGAGACAATAAGAAATCTTCATTGGTGTTGTCTGTTTAAAATAAGAAATAAGAGTATAAAAAAATAAGAAATCTCCATTAGTGTTGTCTGTTTAAAAAATTATTTCATCATGACTTCAGTAATACTAAAGATTCTATAAGCAATTTCTAATACCTAGTTACTTTCCGCCCACCCGGTATATAAGAGCATTGTAGTTTGCTGGAAGCATTGTAGTTCAGAAGATGAAAAAGGAAAGGAAAAATATAGAAAGCTTCTAACAAAGTCGAAAGTATTACAAAACCATTTACATTTTGGGCAGAAAAGTTTATCTGCACAAAGAAGCAGTCCAAGAAATGTTTGGTTACATCGATTTTGTTATTTTGTTTCAACAAAATCAATGTAACTAGACATTTCTTGGACTGCCCGCTTCTGAAGGTAGGCCTTTGCATCCAAAATATTGAGGTCTCTTTGTAAAACTTTCTGCATTGTTAGAAATTTTCTTTATTTCCTTCTTCTTTTTCCACACCCACACACACCATCTATCTATCTATCTATCTCTCTATCTATCTACACCTAGTTTAGAATAGAGGCAGCTGATGAAGAATTAATCCAAGTGGCTATTTTTTTTCCTATGTGTTCGTTCTGTTGTCTGTAGTTCATTTTTCTAACGTCCTGTAACCGAATATGCATCTATATATGTAGATGTATGTATGTACATATATGTGTGTATACATGCTTATATATCCTTTGTTTTATTATTATTATATATAAAGCAGTCTGTGTATCATACTTGAAGCAGATACATCATTGAAAGCCATTTAAACTGTGGTGTTTGTCGCAAGAAAGTATTTGTACCGGATATATAGTGCTAAAAACACAGAAGAGTATCAATAGCAGATGAAAAACGTGTGTTTGTGTGTGTATGTATGTGTGTGTGTGTGTGTGTCTGTGTGTACACTTGTCTTGCCATCACATGATGGTTGTAAGCACTCATCACCATCATACCACAAACACACACACACACACACACACACACACACAATACATATATAAATTCGTATGAAGTAACATGAAATAGTATTATGACCATCATCATCACCATCATCATCACCATCATCATTATCGTCATCATCATCGTCTATATATGTGGATATACATATACGTTCTCCTGCCTTTTTGTTTTGTTTTATTGTTTTTCTCTTTTCACTTTCTTTTTACTTTTTTTTCTTTATTTGATGGTTTTTACGCAAAAATAAAATATTTCCTTTTGAATACAAATATTCACCTAACTGACATTTATGATTATCTCCTTCGCATAAAATCTCGTTTTATATGCAAATTAGTGGAATCACTAACGGGGAAAAAGAAACGACTAATGTGTCACATCTTTCACATGAACTTAAAACTTCTTTCATCTTCTTCTAAACAACGAAAATAAAAATAAAATAAAAACGATAACAAAATTAAATGAAAAAAACTTTTATATCGATTTACTACTATACATTAGATTATCATATATTTTTTTTTTTTTGAAAGAAATGGTCTTTATATATATTTCTCTCTCTCTATACATTTCTCTCTTTGGATATGTAAATATATACGTCTATATATATATGTGCGTGTGATTATGCATATCGGTATGTAGATATGTCTGTGTGTGTAATATATACATATATATGTGTGTGTGTGTACA
>NC_142948.1:4839775-4842275 GCF_046866305.1 Octopus bimaculoides | reverse complement strand
TTTTCAAAGTTATGATGAGGTCTCACTTGAGAAAATTGTTCAAGGAATGGATTGTTTTCTTTCTTATTAGTCATTTTATAAAAATACGCATCAAAAGCATTCGTGTTTGGCTAATTTTTTTCTTTTTATTCCTTGTAATTCAAAGAAGATAAAAACAAATGACAAAATTTTTGATAAAACCAGAAAAAAAAAAAACAGTGAAGTAGTTTTGAATGGAAAAAGGTTTTAAAAATTGAAGAAAATTTTTAAAAATATGAATGAATCCCATCTATAATGGAATATTTTCGCTGAGGGAGGGAAAAGAAAATATTATAGCCAATTTTTTAAAATAAGATTTAGTAGATTCTTCTTATGTGTGTCTTAAATATTTTTCTAAAATATTCATCTTTTACTATTCATGAAAATTTTCCTTATGGACAGTCAAATGAAAATTTTATAAAATGATAATAATAATGATAACAATAATAATAATATTATTATTATATTTTTGACTTTTGCTTTGTACTTGTACAAGTTGAATCCAAGTCTCACCCAAAGACCTCAGGAGACAAGTTAGAAGTTCATGTAGGTGTTATGCCTAGGGTGCCATATATTTGGTTTTGTACATAGTATTGTTCTAGAGAATGTTTAAGAAAACAAGTAAATTATGTTTGTTTTAAAATTTGAGATCACATAGACAGTATTTTACGTAGGATATAGGCAGTTCCCATGAGCACTATCTTTTGAATTTGTGCCGTTTTGGGGTTTCCTGGTATCTGAGCTAGGTAGCAATCAGCCCCTTTTGCTATCATTCCTAGGGTACCTATGACAACAGGTATTGTTTTAGTCTTGAGATTCCACATATTGCTAATTTCTGTTTCAAGATCTTTATACTTGCTCAGTTTTTGGTAGGTCTTGACAGATACATTTATATCAATTGGGATAGTTATATCAATGAGGAGACATCATTCTTGTCTGAAGTCTTTCAATATGATGTCTGGCCTATTCACATCTATCTTTCTGTAAGTTTGAATGGTGAAGTTCCAGAGGAGTGTGATTTGATCATTTTCAAGCACTGGAGGTGACTCCATAGTGACTCAGTTCTGTTTGTTACAGCGTGACATAGAATGACCTCTAAACACAGCAGCAACCCACCTACAAAGAGCAAATATTTGACACATCATCACTTGATCTTCATTACTGATCCAGCCTTTAGCATGTGGCTTTGGCCAAACCCAGTTACATATACTTTCCCTCCCATTTATCTAAGAAGACACAAGCACCCTCACACATGATGGAGTTTCTCTCTACCAAATTCACTCAAGGCTATAGGAGAAGGTACTTGTCTAAGGCCTCACCCTGTGGGATCCCTAAACCATGTGGTCCTTGTGATTCATATATACCTCCATATCCCCTTTTGTCTCTGGTTTCCTTATAAAACTTTCTTTGTCCATTACTCCCAGGGAGTGGCACCATCCACTTTGTGGAGCGATACTTTTACATAAAACTATATATATGAATATGCATATACGCATATGTATACATACTTTAAAAACATATATATATCATCATCATCCATTTTCCATGCTGGCATGGGTTGAATGGTTTGACAGGAGCTGACCAGCTGAAGGGCTGTCCAGGCTGCAGGTCTATTTTGGCATGGTTTCTACAGCTAGATGTCCTTCCTAACACAAACCATTCAACAGAGTGTACTGGCTACTTTTAAATAGCAGCAGCATGGGCACTTTTATATATATATATATATGTGTGTGTGTGTGTGTACACACAAGGGGGTACTGAAAGGTTCCTGACTTTAAGGATGTCACAAAAGGCCTGGCTGGAGGCCCAACCTTCTAAGTTCTTTTATAGGGTTTAGAAAAACTGAAGGACCCCTGCAATAAGTGAATCTGAGAGGGGAATATGTTAAATAAAATCATAATTAACTGATCCTTCTGTATTTTCTTTTACCCAAAGCCAGGAATTTTTAAGCACTTCTTCATGTCTATATGTGGGTGTGTATGTGTGGTGTGCATGTATGTATGCGTTGTGTGTGTGTGTCTAAATGTAGAATTACAAAATTTCTTAAACTTTACATTTAGTTTTTCAAACTAACAGAATTTCATCACATGATTATCTCATAACAAAAAAAAAAAAAAAATTAAAAGAAAAAAGAAAAGAAAAGTAACAATTCTTTTAGAAATCTTTTATCAGATTATTTTTATCATCAATAAATACTTTTTTACAATTTGTGTTGGTACTGAGGAGTACATTAAACTTGCTCTCCATGGAACTCAGTGGAGAATTCTGTTAAGTTGAGATAATTACTTTAGACATTACTTAGATCTCTATATGATAATACATACATACATACATACATACCTGTGTGTGTGTGAAAAAACTTGCCCTGCCGTGATATCTTTTTGTGCTCATTGACTTCTTGATATATATATATATATATATATATATATATATATATACTTATAAAACTATATCTGTCTGTCTGTCTATCTATCTGTAAGTA
>NC_142948.1:4819775-4837275 GCF_046866305.1 Octopus bimaculoides | reverse complement strand
AAATACAATAAAATTAAATTAAAGAAAAGATATGTATGAAATATATTGACATCGTGTTGTTCTACTGGAATACACCTGAGAGAATTATTGGTCTTTTAACTACATTTAAAAAAATATATTTTAGGTTTTTCCTTTCAAAAAAAATGAGTTAATGTATGTTAATGAAGCGTGAAGTGACAATTCCATATTGTCTCTTTACATACAATATTGGTTTCAAATTTTAATACGTAACCAGCAATTTTGGGGAAGGGGCATAAGTCTATTCCATTGATCCCATTGCATAACTGGTACTTATTTTATCGACCTCAAAAGGATGAAAGGTGAAATCGACCTTGGTAGAATTTGAACTCAGAACGTAAAGAGAGACAAAATGCCGCTAAGCATTTTGCCCATCATGCTAACGATTTGTCTAGCTCACCCTCTTTTTGACACTTAGAATATCAATTTGAAAATCTGGCACACGGCCAGCAATTTGTGGGGAGGGTGTAAGTCTGTTACATTGACCCAAGTGTGTAACTGGTACTTATTTTATTAACCCCAAAAGGACGAAAGGCAAAGTCGACCTCAGCAGAATTTGCACTCAGAACATAGAGACAGACATAATCCTTTCTACTATAGGCACAAGGCCTGAAATTTTGGGAGGGGAATAGTCGATTACATCAACCCCAGTACTCAACTGGTACTTAATTTATCGACCCCCGAAAGGATGAAAGGCAAAGTCAACCTCAGCAGAATTTGAACTCAGAACATAACGGCAGACAAAATACCACAAAGCATTTCACCCGGATTGCGTACAATCCTGCCAGCTCACTGCCTTTTTAACACTTAGAATATTGATTTCAAATTTTGACTCAAGGCCAGCAGTTTTCGTTGAGGGGCATAAGTGGATTACATCAACCCCAGTGTTTGACTTGAATTCATTTTATCAACCCCGAAAGAAAGAAAAGCAAAGTTGACCTTAGAGGAATTCGAAATCAGAACACAAAGACTGATAAAATACCGATTTCTTTATAACCCCAAAAAGGCTATACAAAGAGTTTTTATAGGACATCACAAAACATAAAGACAGTACAGAACGCAACAAACATAAAACCAGGGAACTAAAAATTACAAAAGCAAATTATAATAGTAGAAGGAAAATTAAAATAAAATGATAATATGCAAGAATGAAAAAATGAGGCGCAATGTCCACTCGACCCCTAAAGTCGGGTGATGAAATACCACAAAGACTGATGAAATAGTAAGTATTTTGGTAGTAAGGCGGCAAGTTGGCAGAATTGTTAGCACCCTGGAGAAAATGCTTAGCAGTTTTTCAACAGTGTTCAAATTCCATCAAAGTCAACTTTACCTTTCGTTCTCTTGGGGCTGATAAATTAAATACCAGGGAAACACTGAGGTTAAATTTAATCAACTAGTTTCCGCCCCAATAATTTCAGGCCTTGTCCCTATAGTAGAAAAGATTATTATTATTATTTTGTTTTGTCTCGGGTTCAGTTTTATCCACATACTCCTGGTAGGGATTATGTGGATGGCAGGTTACTGACTGTAACCCTTGGCACCCACAAGTTTCCAGCAGTCTTTCAAGTTCTTAGACCCCCCCCCCTGATAATCTTTGCTCTCCCTAAGAGACAAACGTTTTGTCGGAGATCTACCAAGTATTCTATTTCAATTTATTATTATTATTATTATTATTATGATTATTATTATTATTAAGGCAGGGAGCTGGCAACATTGTTAGCATGCTGGACAAAATGCTTAGCGCAATTTTGCCTGTTGCTATGCTCTGAGTTTAAATTCCACCGAGGTCAACTTTGCCTTTCATCCTTTTGGGGGTTGATGAATTAAGTACCAGTCAAGTACTGTCATCAATGTGATCGACTACCCCCCTCCCTCAAATTTCAGGTCTAGAAAGGATTATTATTATTATTATTATTATTATTATTATTATTGTTATTGTTATTATTATTATTATTCATCATCATCATCATCATCATCGTTTAACGTCCGCTTTCCATGCTAGCATGGGTTGGACGATTTGACTGAGGACTGGTGAAACCGGATGGCAACACCAGGCTCCAGTCTGATTTGGCAGAGTTTCTACAGCTGGATGCCCTTCCTAACGCCAACCACTCAGAGAGTGTAGTGGGTGCTTTTACGTGTCACCCGCACGAAAACGGCCACGCTCGAAATGGTGTCTTTTATGTGCCACCCGCACAAGCCAGTCCAGGGGCACTGGCAACGATCTCGCTCGAAAATCCTACAGGAGCCAGTCAGGCGGTACTGGCAACGGCCACGCTCAAAATGGTGCATCTCATGTGCCACCCGCACAAGAACCAGTCCAGGGGCACTGGCAACGATCTTACTTGGCTTGCCGGGTCTTCTCACGCACAGCCCATTTCCAAAGGTCTCGGTCCGTAGTCATCGCCTCGGTGAGGCCCAATGTACGAAGTTCTTGCCTCACCACCTCAGCCCAGATCTTCCTGGGCCTACCTCTTCCACGGGTTCCCTCAACTGTTAGGGTGTGGCACTTTTTCACGCAGCTATCCTCCTCCATTCTCACCACATGTCCATACCAGCGCAATCGTCTCTCTTGCACGCCACAACTGATGCTTCTAATGTTCAGCTTTTCTCTCAAGATACTTACACTCTGACGGGTATTCACATTGACATTACACATCCAACGGAGCATACTGGCTTCATTCCTTGCGAGCTTACGTATGTCCTCAGCAGTTACAGCCCATGTTTCACTGCCATGTAGCATGGTTGTTCGTACGCATGCGTCATACAGTCTGCCTTTTACTCTGAGTGAGAGTCCCTTTGTCGCCAGCAGGGGTAAGAGCTCTCTAAACTTTGCCCAGGCTATTCTTATTCTAGCAGCTACACTTTCAGCGCACCCACCCCCACTACTAACTTGGTCGCCCAGATAGCGGAAGCTATCGACTACCTCTAGTTTTTCACCCTGGAATGAGATAGAAGTTGTTTCCTGTTTGTTTGCAGTCTTTATTGCACCTGAACATCTGCCACAAACAAAAACTAACTTGCTAGTTAACCTGCCTTTGATGTTGCTGCACCTCTTATGTGTCCATAGCTTGCACCGGGTTATTATTATTATTTACTATTGTTGTTATATAGGAAGACTCTATCATCCATGCCTTCATCTATTTTGCCTGCGGTGTATATATTTTTTCATCTCATTTCTGACCCCCACCCCCACCCTCTTCACACTTCACTTTCTGTAAACCCCCACACATTTTAACATATCTTAGTAACTTTCTCTTCATCCAATGCACCTGTGGCAAATAAAAAACCTCCTCCTCCTCCGCTTCATCATCATCATCAAAATCATCATTATTATTATTATTATTGTTTCTCTACTATATATGTCTCTATGTATCTATGCATATGATAAACCAGATGCCTTTGTTTTTTTTTATTATTGTCTTTTTGATTTCATTTTGATATTCCTGTATATATTTATATATCTATAATTACAAATGCAGCCTTCATTCTTCCCTCGGTCATCCATATATCCAGACATCTAATGCACACATTCATTAGATTCCATCAATCACTCTCTTAGACATATATAGATTTACAGGCACACAGGCACAGGCCTCACATACATACGCTTTCTTTATCCATCATTATAACCCCTGTCACCTCTCTCTCTCTCTCTCTCTCTCTCGCTCTCTTTTTACAGCAACACACAGTACATCCTCCTAAGGACATATACATACACATATATACATAGTTATATATGTAGGTATGCATGCAGGCATCCATATGTGTACATAGGCATCGGGATGCCTATGTACACATGTAAATTCATGTCTCTATGTTCTCAGAATATTAAAAAGCATTTATTTAGAAATATCGGCAAATGAAGAAAAAAAAAAAATAGAATATATTTAAAAAAAAAAACAACAAACATCTTCAAACCACCGAGAAACAAAATAGCTAAAAAAAAAATGTTCTTTCTCTATCATACACACACACACACACACACACACACACACACACACACGCACAAATAACATAAAAAAGAATAAAATAAACTGAAAAGGAGATGCAAAGGAAGACAAACTGTTTTGCTATCGTGAAATTAGTGGTTCGTTGTGTAAAAAGCTTGCAGACATGATGTTAGTGTTTGGCAAAAGAGCTGCATCTGAAAGATATTGTTCTGGTTTCAGGCTATAGGTTCTTAGAATGGTGGAGAAAGAAAGGAATAAGGAAGTGGACCAAGATAATGGAAGAATGCAATGCCAAAGTCAAAAGAAGCGAAATAACAATGATGATGATGATGATGATGATGATGATGATGATGATGATGATAATGGTAACAACAATAATAATGATGATTTTTAGTTTTTTTTTTTCCTTTATTGGCCACAAGGGCTTGAGGAAATACACAATAAATACTTTCAGTAGGGGTCACACAGAGAAAGAGGAAGTCCTGGAGTAAAAAAAAAACCAAAAACATGTTTAAAAATATGAAGAAAATGGGTAAAGGATGTTGTATATAATATATGGAAGGACATATATGTTGTGTACAATATATGGAAGGACACATGCAGTTATATACATTCATGTTCACTCTTTATACACACCATCACCATCATTTAACATCCGTTGTCCATGCTGGCATGGGTTGGATGGTTTGACCAGGGCTGGTAAGCTGGGAGGCTGCACCAGACTCCAGTCTGATTTGGCATGGTTTTCCATGGTTGGATGCCCTTCCTAATGCCAACCACTCTGAGAGTGTAATAGTTGTTTTATGTGCCACTTGTGTGACACTGGTATCTGCCATGACTGTGGTTTTACTTGGCTTGATGGGTCTTCTTCTCAGTCTTTTTCTATAGTTTTTCCCCCTTTTTTTCCCCTTTTTGTATTTTCATCTGTAATTATTTCTTCCTCATCACCTAATGAAAGTGAAGTACTACTGTTTGAAAATGTTAAGGGACAAGTTATGTGCTTACCTATTTGTGATACTGAACTTAATGTTTCTTTTGCTATGCACAAAGGTTTGGCTGGAGAGATTCTGGAGACTGGAGGACTTCTTTCTCTTGTTGCTGTTCTTCTCCAATATTTTTTATTTTCCTTGTTATTTAGCTTAACCTTCTCAGGTCTTCTGAGCATTCAGCCATAAGGTGTGCTTTTACTCTGACAAATGCAACAGCTATAAATTTCTACCCTATATGCTCAGCCTTATGCCCTTCATCTTGGCATCTTCTATCAAGCATGTTTCTATCAAGCATGTTTAGAATTTTCACCTATTTTTAGACTATACTGATCTATGTTTAAAAGGGAGAAGCAAAAAGCAAAAAGGCATCTTTCCACTAGTGTGTGTGTGTGTGTGTGGAGGGGGTCTGTCCTTGGGTAGACCCTATGCATGTGAACCTTTACTAACACTCTCTAAATGACCTGGGATGGCCCGTGCCCTCCCCTACCATCGTTTTTTTTTTATTTTATCTATTTTTTGATGGGGTTAGATCTTGCTTCGGTTGCCATTTGGCAAACCAAAGTTTTTACAGCACCTCAAACAGAAGATACAAAACACGATATATTTCTACATCATTATGTAGATAGTTTATACATGTGTAAAAGAAAGACAAAACAATATATTTCCACATGGCAAGCAAAGTGAAAGCGCACCTAACCATTGGAAAAAAGAAATAATAATAATAATAACAATGATAATAATAATGATGATGATGATGATGATGATGATGATCACAATCATGATTTTGGCACAAGGCCAGCAATTTCAGGAGAGGGGGATAAGTCGATTACATCAACCTCAGTGCTCGATAAATGTTGATAAAAATTTCTTTTATTGGCCACAAGAGGCATAAGAGGTTGGGAGACAGTTCAGAAGTGAAATTCTCGGAAAAAATAAAGGTAAAGAAACTAGATACAATGGCAGATTTACATGGAGTAAAAAGGGTGAGATCGGCAATAATAATTAAGTGATATTAATAAATAGATAACAACAAATAGCAATAACAATATAGTGTAGCAATGTAACAACAAGAAATGATACTATTAATAACCACATCAATAATAATAATAATAATAATAATAATAATAATAATAAAAATAATAATGATAATAATAGTGGTAACACTAATATGCCTGATGGAAATTGTGTGATAATGATTTCAATAATAATAATCATGATGATGATGATGGTGGTAGTGGTGATGGTGAAGAAGATAAAATGTTTTATAACCTGGAGAAAGGTTTTTGTTTGGTTTTTATTTTTTTCATTTTTGCTAAATTCCCATTGGTGGAATTATGTGAAGAAAATGAGAGTTTTAAGAGATGGGAATTCATGAATATCATAAAATTGGTAGCGGTTTGATAATGATAATAATAATAGTAATAATAATAATAATAATAATAATAATGGTGATGATAACAATAATAATGATGATAACAATATGGACATGATGGATGGTAAGGAGAAATAACTAAAAAAAGAGGGGACAAATGGGCGATGTGTTAATAGCTAATAAATGTTTCTTCTATAAATAATAATAATACTAAAATAGGATATTAACAAGAAAAGTCAGTAGAGCATTTTAGGAGCAAATGATGTTTACACCACAAATTACAGAGATGTTTAAGGATATAATGGGTTATATTGCTCCGCCGGTTATTTGACTGGGTCTTTATTTTGATGATTGCTTTAAAGGGTTAAAGGTAAAACTTTTTTTTTATGAAATTGTTATGGTATAAATTAAGGATTTTTAAGAGAGTTCCAAGGATGCAAATTTGAGGCATGGTTAAACACAGGTATGGTTGTGTAGTTAATAAATTTTCTGCGCTGCCATGTGGTTTTGGGTTCAAACCCATCGCATGGCACCTTGGACAAGTGTTTTTGACTATAGTCCTGTGGATGGCTCAGACAGAAACTCCAAGAAGCCTGCCGTATACATATATGTGTATGAATGGAGGCTTGTGTTTTCGTGTCTTCCCGTTGTGTGATAGTTGTAAATGAGTGTCACTGTCGTACATGCAGTGTCCATCAGTTCTGATTTTCCATGAAAGCTGTCCAGCTGTGGGGAAATATCATCTTGCTTGGAAACAGCTGAGGGTCTGGGCATCTGGCTATAGAAAATTTGTCTCAATATATTTCATTTGACTCCTGAATTAACGGCGAAATGATAATGATGTATAGTCAAAATAAATCACTCTTTACAATTAACTGGTTACTTATTTCATCAGCCATGATAGATGAGAGACACAGTTCACTCTGGCTGAAATTAAAGGGATCTAAAAAATATATTAAGGGATTTTGTTTGTTGCTTTCCCTCAAAAGTCTTAGGGGTTTCAGATAAAATACTTTGTGAATATTTTTTTCTAGCTTTTTATATTTTATATTTTAAGTTCAAATCTTGCTGATGTCAACTTTGCTTTTTATCCTTTCGAGGTGTCAAGTGATAAATTACCTGTTCAGAGTGGTGAATTGGTGGAATTGTTCACGCCCCTGATAAGATATCTTGTGATAGGGAAAATCAATGTGGAACATGGAAACAATCAGCCGTAAAAGAACGAATTAAACTAGGAACACCACTCATCAGCTATGGAGGCAAGAATCTATATAGTTTCAGTGCATTTAATGTCTAAAAACTTTAAATTCCGTGGCACTACTTGTCTTGTAGCTTCATGTCACCGAAGCGGTAGACATTACAAAGAAAAGGACTTACAGTGTAGAGGGTGACAAGTGAGATGGAAAACTTTGGACAGCTACATGTGATACAATTCAGTAAAACACATGTATCCACACACTATCTCGAGGTGCCATGCAGGAAGATTTATTCAACCCAAGTCAGAACAGACCTGGGAGTAATGATAATTAAGGGGGTGACTCGTTTTCCCCCACACACCACCACCACCACCACCAACTCAAGAACTCCAAAACTGACATTAAAATGCATCACTGCATCCAGTGGTAACACACACACACACATACTTTTCTATTATTTCTTAATATTATTCTCTGGAAACCTACCAAATGTAATCCAAATATCCCAAAATCCAATATCATAGCTGGTAAACATTTGCTCACACACACACACACACACATGTAGGCATGTGTGTGTTTGTCTTATCATAAAAAGAAAACATGGCTGTCAGAATTGTGGTTGCTTTTATGATGCAATACAACCTCCCTGCTTCGCCTTCATTCAACATCATTTTGTTAAAAACCACTACTAGTATTATGGTTGTTGTTGTTGTTATCATCATCATCATCATTATCATTATCATCATAATTATTATTATTATTATTATTTTCAAAATTCTTCTTACATGAATTTCTAAGACAGGAACATGGAGGAATGCATCACCACCACATCAACACCTCAAACCCCACCACCCACCTATCTCACCCATCCCACACCTTACCAAAAAAAACAATGAAAATCGGAATGCAGTATCACATCAAAACCATTTACAAACACACACACACACACATACACACGCACACACACACTCGTTAAAAAGCCGGATTCTGCAAATCCAAGAAATTCTTAGCTGTGTTTTTTGTTTCTTTGCCTTCATCCCCTCACCTCCCCCTACCCATCGTTCCTTATTTTCAAGACAGCTTCGTAATTGTTGATGAAAATTCTACGATTAAAATCCTTAAAATGTATTGACAACCACATTGAGAATAACAGTAAATTTAAACGGTGTACATGACAGCTGCCATTGTAGATTCTGACAAGTCTCTTCGACATGACAAATATTATATTCTCTACAAACCCATATTAGAATTTGGCATGTATGCTTTGCAGATTCTTGGGAAATTTCTAGCATATGGCGGTGGAGGATTCTGTGTTGGTGGTAAGAAATATTGAGTTGTTTTTGAGGTTTGAGCTGTTGGATTTCGGTTTGGCAAAGAAATGCGTGAGATGGATATTCCATAGATTCTTGTAGTTCATGTGCATGTGTGTATGTGCATGTGTGTGCGCGTGTATGTGTGTGCTTGTAAACGTGTGTCTGCTTGTATGTGTGTACTTGTATGTGTGTGTGTGTGCGTATGTATGTGTGTGTGTGTATGTGTGTGTTTGTATGTGTGTGTGCTTGTTAGTGTGTGTGTGTGTGTGTGTGTATGTGTATGTGCTTGTGTGTGTATGTGTGTGCTTGTGTGTGTGTTTATATATGTATGAGTGTGTGCTTGTATGTGTGTATGTGCTTGTGTGTGTGTGTGCGCGCGTGCTTGTGTGTGTGTGCATGCATATATATATATGGATGTGTATGTGTGTCAGTCGGTGGGTTTGTGTGTGTGTGTGTGTGTGTGTGTGTGTGTGTGCATGCGTATATATATGTATGCATATGTGTGTGTACTTGTGTGTGTATGTGTGTCAGTCGGTCAGTTTGTGTGTGTGTGTGTGTACTTCTGTCGGTGTATGTGTATATGTGCATGCTTGTGTGTGTGTCAGTTGGTCAGTTGGTCAGTTTGTGTGTGACAAATACCCCCTGTGCATCTATTCTTGCATCTTATCTACGTGTGCAAGTGTGCATTTTAAATGCATATGTGTGTATGTAAAACACTCTTGGCAGTGCCACATAAAAGTGCCCAGCACATTCTGTAAAATGGTTGGCATTAGGAAGGGCATCCAGCCGCAGAAACCCTACCCCAACAGACTGGAGTCTGGTGCAGCTCTCCTGCTTGCCTGCTCTGGTCAGACTGTCCAATCCATGCCAGCATAGAAAACAGACACTAAATGATGATGATAATGTATATGTGTGTTGGTTTGTTTATGTCTCCTTAACTTAGCAGTTCAGCAAGAACATCCAATAGTACAGGCTTTAAAAAAAAATGAAGAAAAAATACTAGGGTTAAATTGCTTGACTTAAATTTTCAAGGCCCCCACCAGCATGACCACAGTCCAATAACTGAAACAAGTAAAAGATAAAAGTTAGAATTATTTACTTTCACAACGCATCATGTAATAAGGTAATCTAGAAAGTTCTTGTAAACGAATTATAGCTATCTACTTAATTAATCTTATTGTGAAGATGTTATTCAAATTAAATATCTAGTTAATTAACAAGATCATCAAGTACAACATTGTAGTGATTTCAAATCTCCTAGGGGGTCCTCTCCCAAGGCCTTTCACACACATCAAGCACTCTTGCTTTTTTTGTTTTTTTATATTTTTTCATCAAAGCCCCACCATGATATGAATGTAAGTTTATTTATTTGTTGTCTACAACCGAGTCAAAGAATTCTAAATCACTGGTACTGTATGCCTTGCAGAGACCTAGAATCACAATAGCACAGTTCCATGATTGTCTGATGTTCTCATTAATTTGGTTTTATAACATCAAAACAAGTATTTAGAGCACCGTTAAGTCTGTCTGTATGTCTATACACTTCACATACAAAATCTGAAATTACAACTCAATCATTCTATTTAATTTCATGATGGGATCTTTTCTCTTTTTTTTCTTCTTCTTGTTTCTGTCATTGGACTGTGGCCATGCTGGGGCACAGTCTTAAAGGGTTCATGTGAAAAATCAAGTGCAGTTCTTATTCTTTTATTCTTTTAGTCATTTGGCTGCAGCCATGCTGGAGCACCACCTTAAAGGGATTTAAGTGAAGAAATCGAACCCAGGATTTATTCTTTATAAGCCTCATACTTATTCTATCAGTTTCTTTTGTTGAACCACTAAGTTACACGGACATAAACAAACCAACACAACTTGTTGAACCAACACAATTGGTGGGGGGGGGGCAAACACAAATACAATTAAACACATACCCCCCCCCACACACACACACACCAACAACAGCAGTAGCAGCAGTGCCAGCATTATTGAATGTGCATTTTCTATGTCTTCATAGGTTGAATACACACATGTATACTGTAGGCTTCCACACAGTCTCTACTTACCAAATTCTCTCATAAGCTATTGATCAACCCAGCGCTATTGCAGAAAACACTTTACACAAAGTGTTGCACACTGGGACTGAACTTCTACTGTTGCACTTGCTGCAGCTGCTGCTACTACTACTACTTCTACTGCTGCTATTACTACTACTACTAATAATAATAATTATAATAATAATAATTATAATAATAATAATTATAATAATAATAATTATAATAATAATAATTATAATAATAATAATAATAATAATACAATCAGCACTGCTTCTCTTATCCCTACTACTACTACTACTACAACTACTGTTGCTGCTGCTTCTGCTGCTATAACTACTACTACAACTACTACAACAATCACCACTGCTTCTCTTATCCCTACTATTACTACTACTACTGCTGCTGCTGCTGCTAATACTACTACTACTACTACTACAACCGTCACCACTGCTGCTCTTACCCCTACCACCACTACTGCTACTAATACTACTACTACATCGATCACTACTGCTGCTCTCACCCCTACTACCACTACCACCGAAACTGTTACCATTACTGTCGATACTTATTTGGTTTTCGCATTCACTTCTTAATCTTAAACAATGTCTACTTTCACTTTCTTTATCTTCCTCTGAATGGCCTTTTATTTTCTATTTTGGAATTTATTTACTCTTTGTGTGTGTGTGTGTATGTGAATACATTTGTATTTGTGTTTGTGCGTGTGTGTATGTGAATACATTTGTATATGTGTTTGTGTGTGTGTCTCCATCTGTATGTGTGTGTGTGCACATGCACATTTGCATGTGAATTTTTAGTTAATGTGTGGATGAGTGCATATGAGTTTTAATGTGTGTATGTGTTTGTGTGTGAGTGTATGTATGTATATTTGGGTAAATTAGGTGAATGTGTGTGTGTTAATGTTTATGCTCAATCATTGATCTGTGTGTTTGTGTGTCAGTGTGTGTGTGTGTGTGTGTGTGTGAATGTGTGTGCACTTGTGTGTGTGTGTGCATGAATGTATGTAGTTATGTGAGTGAATGTGTGAATAAATGTGCGTATGCGTATGTGTGCATGCTTCTGAATGTGACAGTGTTTGTATGTGTAGACCTGTATGTGAGTGAGTGAGTGAGTGTATGTGTGTGTGCATGTGAATATGTAAGTATGTATGTGTCTATGTAAGTATGTGTGTGTGTGTGTGCGTGTGTCCATGTATGTGCATATATGTGCATGTATGTGTGTGTGTGTGTGAACATATACAAGCTTTCAGGAAAAGAACAATGCGAATTTGATTCCATCTCACTCCCAAATCTCTCTCTCAAGACGTTTTGGTGCCACCATTCCTTATTCTAAAACATTGTAGATTGGCACCGAACATATTTCTTTTGCGTTGCTTTGTGAATTCGATTCCTTTTGTCTTTTATTTCTTCAAATGTTCTTTATTTGTTCGTTTTCACTTTAAAGTGCAGTGATATCGAATAAATTAACATTTACTGAGGAAAGAAGGGAAGGAGAAAAGAAATGAAGAAGGAAAATATATATACATGTGTGTGTATATATACAAATACACATGTATACATATGTACTTGTGTGTATGTGTGCATATATATATATATATATACATACACACACACACACACATATATACATATATATATATATCTGTAAACACTCATACATATATACATATATGTATATACATATATATACATATATATATATAAGCCGATATATATATATGTAAGTATATACATATATATATATATATATATATATATATATATACAAACAAACACACACACACACATATATATGGAACACGGATGCTAAATGATGATGGTGATGATGATATACACACACACAAATACACAGACATAAATATGCATATGTGTATATAAATATATATCAATAAATACATATGCAAAGAAGAAAAAGCAACAAGCAAGACCAACAGCAACTCACAAAGAAATTCACAAAAATGGAAACAAGCAGAAACACACACACACAACAAAAGCAACAACAGCAACAACAACATTGCTTGGTTTAAAATGGTGACAATGCTTTGAAGGAATTGCAACAGAGTTTTATTAGTTTTACGAAAAATGGTAAATGTTTAAATATTGAAATGAGGAGAATTCTTATTGTGCATATTTACTGCTGTGTGTATGTCTGTTGATATGGGTGTGTGTGTGTATATATATATATATATATATATATATATATATATATATATATATATATAAGTGCATGTATGCATGTCTTCAGGCATGTATGCAGTCATGATATATGGATGCATATGTGAGCATACATATATGTATATGTGTGTGTATATATATATATATATATATATATATATGTATGTATACATATACATTATGCATGTCTATATATATGTTTGCATTGTATATGTATATATATAAATATATATATATTTGTATATGCACGTATGTATGTGTGTATTATGTAAGTATATATGTATCTATATATATGTATGTGTGTCTGTATGTATGTATGTATATATATATGTATTTATACAAATGTATATACACACATATACACATAGATGTACATTTATATATATATATATATATATATCTATGTATATGTATGTGCCTTTGTATGCATCTCTGTATGCATGTATATATATATATATATATATATATATATATATATATGAATGTACATACACTCTATGCTTATAATGCACCCACACATGCATTGGTACACATGATGCACCAACAGGTTTATTAATCTACAATTAATATCTGCAGTGGCACCTTTTGAGCAATTTGACAACCTCAAATAGACAAGCTCTATCAGCAACGACATTTAATTTTTCTTTATGCCAAATGATGTGTACTTTGGCAGGACTGCTCTCACAAAAATCTCCTTCACTCATAAAATATTGAATATTATGACAACCATATTCGTGGTCCTGAACCTTTTTTTTTTTTTTTTTTTTTTTATACCTATGAACCCCTTTGATTACTATTTGATTCTTGTAGATCCCCATTGACGTATGATGTTTAAAAACTAGTTGTATAGATGCTTATTTCAGAATTCCTCTTTTGCTTCCCATCCTTTCAGTTAAGTAGGTTTCTAGTTGAACCCTCCTTAGAGAACCTTTTTCAGTGGCCAGAGATAGAAACTGAACTGTGTCTTGTCTCAAATACATCTAAAGCAAAATGTTTTCCTTAACCCCCAAAATACAACCATGGACCCCCAATTTACTCTTCTTATATGGATTTCCTGGGGTTGAGTACCATTGCACTATATGAGAGACTTGGACCTTTCTGTTTGCTCAGCGAGATTGTCTTCTACTTCACAATGCTGACCTAAAGTGCTCTTTTTTCTGAACACTATTTCACTTCATAGTAGCTATCTCGTTAGTGAGTAATTTATCCTACTTTGTAATTACAAATTCATCACCATCCACTTTCAAATAAATCTACTTTCTTTCTTGAAGATAAGCTATTTATGAGTTTTTGAAAGAACAAAAAACAATATATATATATATATATATATATATATATATATATATATATATATATATATATATATATATATATATATATATATATATATATGAAGTCCTAAGATGTGCTTATGTGAAGGATATTTCAATGATAACTTGTATTGTGAGAGTGTATTGTTAGTTATTTCAAGGCAAGAAACATTTTTGTATATATATAAAAAGAACTATAGCCCAACAATACCTCCACCACTACCAACAACAACAACAATAGTAATTGTATCTTACTCTTTTGATTGTGTATTCACCTTCTCAGTTCAGATGTCACCAAGGTTGACTTTGCCATTCATCCTTTCAAGATTGATAAAATAAGTCCCAGTTAATCATCAGGGTTGATATAATTGACAAGTCCCCCTCCCCAAAGAATCCCTATGCCTTGCATCTTTAGTAGAAAGGGCTGTTGTTCATGTCTTTTCCATTGTTCACAGTGATATTTCTATCTTTCAGGAAAATAGTCACTTTTTGTTTCTTGTGAAATAATTAGATTCCGTTGCGGAACTGAATATCGTCTCTCATTTGCTTTCTGACTGTCTGTAAAAACGTTTGTTTTTGTTTAGAATTTTTAAAGGCTGTTTTAAAATACTTGGCACCATTTAGTCTGTTTATGAATTGCCAGATAAGAAATTATTTTTCTTCACAAATTAAAGTCTTTTTTCTTCAAATCTTTTACCTGTCTCACTTAATGTATATGTGTTCAATACTTGTGTCTGTGTGTATTTATTCTTGTGTGTGTGTGTGTTTCTTACTGTCTCTTTACTTTAACTTCACATGATAAGTAGTTGTAAACAAGAATCACTGTCATGCATGCAAAGTCCTTCATTCCCGGCAGCGGTGGTGGTTCAGTTGAATTAGGTACTTAAATTGAGGCACCAAACCAGTTCGGTAAGTCTGCGCAGCTCCAAGTTAGGTGCACAAAATATAAATGAGTAACAAGAATGTCCAGGTATCAATACATTACAGTTGTTTCAAGCAACTTCATTTAATCAATCAATGAAATCATTGCATCAATTTGAAAGAAACCACCCCCTTCAGTTGTAGATGACCATACAGACTTCCAACACAAAAGATAAACCGTTTTTGATAAATTTATAACAGTACAAGAAACCAAAATATTTACATTGTTTCCTTAGGTTATATTCGTGGTAGAATGAATTTAGAGGATAATGGAGCCACTCGAAACAGCTGTAAAGTATTGATACCCAGACATCCTTGTTACTTATTCATATGTATATGAATGCACGGCGGTGCATCAGCATGGCCGCAGCTCTAAGCTGAAACTATAAAAGAAAAGAAAAAAAAATATATAGATATAGATAGGTAGATAGATAGATTGATAAACACAAACACACACACATATGTGATGGGTCTTTTTCAGTTTCCCTCTACCTAATCCACTCTCAAGGTTTGGTAGACCAAGGCTATAGTAGAAGACACTTGCCCTGAGTTGCCAAGCAGTGGGATAGAACCCAGATCCAGGTGGTTGGCATAGGCGAAATATCTTTAGTTTTTTTTTTTTAAATATAGACAGAACATGATATGAAAGAAATGTAGCTCTTGTTTCTAGCAACCATGTAGATGCTCTGTGTGATGTGGCACTGGTCTTGTAGTGATCAACCATTCCTTTACAGTGTCTGCTGAAGGAATTCTTAATTCTTGTGGTCATTATACCATTTTAAAATTCTTCGTTGGGCTCTTCATAAATTATTCAAAAGTATCTTCTTCCTTGTTACAGATTCTAATTTTTATTTGTCCAAATAATAGCAAGCACACAGCCAACCAGCCTACTATTGCTACTACTACTACTACTACTGCTGCTACTACTACTACTACTACTACTAGCAACATTACTACCATCACCACTGCCAACCCTACCACTATGACTAAGTCCACTACCACAACCACTATCAACACCATCACTACACCACCATCACCACTACCACCAACACTATCACAACCACAACCACTACCACAACTACAGCCACCACCACCACAACCACAACTATCACCACCACAACCACAACTACAACCACCACTACAACCATCATGACCACCACCACTGTCACCAACACAACCACCACCACAACCACTATCTCTACCACAATCACCACCATTACCATCACCACTATCACTACCACAACCACCGCTACCACAGCCAAGGCCGCAACCACCACCACAACCACCAGCACTACCACTACCACATCCACCACCACCACCACCACATCAACAACGACCCCCACCACTACTAGAGAGAGAGAGAGAGAGAGAGTAAGATGTGATCCCTAATTACTCTGGCCCTGGTAAACTTGCCTCTTTGACTGTCATTAAACTCCAGCTTGACCTCCCGTTTTCTCTTTTGATTCATATGAAAAGAACGGTCATCAATAATGACTGTTCTTGGGTCAGATGACCTCAGTTTGATTTATGAATCATAGCGAACAGGAGCCCCTTTACTCCACGTACACGTAGACACCATTACAAGCACATTCCCACACCAAAGACATACGTTTGTTTTGTATATGAAAAGGGACCAGCAGATGAAGGGACCTCAGAATTGTTATTTGAGTATGTGTATGTGTGTGTTCGTAAGTTTGTGTGTATGTTCTCACGCACACACACACACACACACACACACACAAAGAAATTTAATCCCTTCATTTATATGTACTTCCCCTGAGCATACGCAAACTCAACTCTCTTCATAAACACGCACACATACACACACGCATGCACATATATATATATATAGACACAGCCCATATAACCATTATATATATCATATATATACACACATATATGTACATTATATATATATATATATATAAATTCACACGCATATATATATGCACATATATATACACATATATAAACATATACATATACACACATATGTGTGTGTGTGTGTGCACGTGTGTATATTTATATATATATATATATATATATATGCATACGTACATACACACATACATATATATACACACACACACAAACATGCATTCATATATCCATACACACACACACATTCATGCTTGTATATATTTGTGCCTGTGTGTGTGCAAATATATTTATATACACACAA
>NC_142948.1:4792275-4807275 GCF_046866305.1 Octopus bimaculoides | reverse complement strand
GCATACTTGTATATGTACATACATTTATGCATATATACATTTACATATTTATGTGCACACACACACACCCCCACGCACCCCCACACACATACCCATAAGCAAACAAACATATGCACATATATGCATGTATGCACACACACACATATATATATATATATATATATATATATATATATATGTATATGTTTGTGTGTGTATATACGTTTGTCTGCACATTAAAATTTTTATAAAAAGAGACGTTATCGATATTCTTTGAAGCCAAAAAAATCCAAAGCTTATAGATATGGCTCCTTTACGTTTATCTTCATCTTTCATTTCTTTCCATATTATTGAAATCGCCCGCGATGAGATGAAACATCGTTTGAAGATCCCCTGTGCTGGCCACGTTTGTTACTATTCATAGGTAAACACAGAGTAATTGACTTACAAACATTCATTAATATATACATCCTCACATTATTATATATACATCCTCACACTGTTTTATGTGCATCCTTGACACTCTAGCATAATAAATTGTTGCACACATTTTTCAAAAACTATATGCATATATATATATATATATATATATATATATATATATATATATATATATACATGCACGCATATTTATATTGTGTGTTTGTGTGTGTGTAGTTTATCTGTTAATGTGGGTCTATGAAATTGTCTGTGGCAATACACACATATACATGTACATGTGTATGTTTGTATATAAATATATATATGTATATATGTATGTATGTATGTATATATATGTATATGTGTGTATATATATATATATATATATATATATATATATATCCATCTATATATGTATTTATATCATCTATATATTTATATATACATACATATATAAATATAAATACACACACACACATATATGTATATATATATATACAAGCACACACATGTACATACATACATACATTCACATACATACACACACAAACACACACGTACACATATATATGCACACAAACCTGTTGTGTAAATACTCCAGTGCACACCACACATATGCATGCACACATATATCATATGTAAATTCAATATGCATAATTATAATGCCTGTACACACATACATATATAGTCATACACATGCATACACAAATGAACACAGGTACACACATCAATATTTCCTTCATTATCAAGCATCCACACACACACATACATATTTACTCACACACACACACACACACACACACAGACACACACACACACACATACATACATACACACAGTCATTCTCATAGAAGCTGACTTTCTATTTAACATATATTTCTTCAGTGTAACTAAATATGCTACATGGTAACATTTTTATGGGAAACATCACACGTTTAATATAATCACGTGGATTAATAAAAACACAACACCTTCAAACAACCTTTTTTCCCCATCAGAAAACATAATCCTCATATTGTTCTTGAGGTGTTGCCCTTAGACATCTTAAACTCAGCAGCATCCAGATTAGTCTGTCGATTGTAATGCTTATTTACTCACAATAATTTGGATTAATCCTAAATTATCTTGTGTCTAAGAGATAATGACTGTTTATTTTTAGAATGACATTGTAAGGTCAGTGAGATAGGTCAGATGTGGCCAGTTTGAACATAAAACAAGTAAAACGCTAAATGGTTAACCTTTTAGCATTCTGTTAAATGTAAAAAAAGGTCACAAATGCCCATGGGAGTGCATCTAGAAAGTTCCCCTCCTGAGGCACAAGTCTGGGTAAGATTGTTTGTGGAAGATCAGCAGTTGCCTATGTATACCAGCTTGCCCTCACCACACTACTGATGCTGTCCAAGGGAAAGGCACTCCCACCAAATTTCAGGCCTTGTGCCTATAGTAGAAAGGATTAGTGTTACACATATAAGCATTTTGAAGTTTATTTTTTAATTAGTTTTAGTCATTAGCCTGTGGCCATACTGGGGCACCACCTTCTTGAAGGAGTTTTCTTAACTCAATCAAATTAACCTATGTAAATGGTAAGATGCTTACTTCCCAACCACATGGTTCCACTGCATAGCACCTTGGGCAAGTGTCTTCTGCTACAGCCTTAGGCTGACCGAAGCTGACAGAAGCTGAAAGAAAGCAATCGTATGTGTGTGTGTGTGTGTGTGTGTGTGTGTGAGTCTTTGTGTCTGTGTTTGTTCCCCGCTATCACCGCTTCACAACCGGTCTTGATGTATTTATCCCCCCCCCCCGTAACCTAGCAGTTCAGGAAAAGAGATCAATAGAATAATTACCAGGCTTAAGAAATAAGTCCTGTGGTCAATTTGTTCAACTAAAACCCTTCAAGGCGGTGCACTCCTGCTGGCCACGGTCAAACGGCTGAAACATGTAAAAGAATAAAGGAACCAAAAAACTGAAAATTTAGCCAAAATGTATTTTGCGAAGAATATGCGGACATTTTGAGGACATCGTGTTTGATATTACAGCATTTTTTTTATTGAAGCTCATTGATGGGAATAATTAGTAATTAAACCATGGATCAGTAATTAGTTTAATGAGAGATTAGTGGAGGGGGAGTAGATTAAAACAAAAAAAAATAAAATGTTGTTTGCTGTACGTTGTCAAATTTGATGGGGGAAAAAGATAGTGATAGAAAGAAAAAAAAGGGACAGACAGACAGACAGACTCGCAGAGGGAGGGAGGGTTAGACAGAGAGAGGGACTGAGTGGGTGTGAAATATACACGAAGAAATGAGATGGGGAGAGAGAGAGAGAGGGACTGAGTGGGTGTGAAATATACACGAAGAAATGAGATGGGGAGAGAGAGAGAGAGAGAGAGTGAGAAATTGGGAGTAAGAGAGAGAGAGAGTTTGGAAGTGAGAAATAGAGAGATTGAAAATGAGAGAGAGAGAGAGAGAGTGATTGGAAAGAAGAGGGAGAGAAAGTTTGGAAGCGGGAAATAGAGAGAGATTGAAAATGAGAGAGAAAGAGAGAAAGGGAAGAGAGAGAGAAAGGGGAAAGAGAGAGAGAAAGGGAAGAGAGAGAGAGCTAGGCTAATAAAATAAAATACTGAGTTGCAGAAAAAGATAGCAACAGAGCAAAAAAAGAGATAGATAGATAGATAGACACACAGACAGACAGACAGATAGATAGATATATAGAAAGATAGATAGATAGATAGATAGATAAACAGTGAGAGAGAAGGAGAGTGAGAGATAGAGACAGAGAAGTAGAATGAGAGATTGGGAGTAAGAGAGATAAAGAGAGATTTTTAGAAAACCAATGGGAGAGAGAGGGTGAGAGAAAGAGGTTGATAAAGTCAAATGCGGAGGCAGAAAAAGTTAAGA
Source organism: Octopus bimaculoides (assembly GCF_046866305.1). Classification (NCBI taxonomy): domain Eukaryota; kingdom Metazoa; phylum Mollusca; class Cephalopoda; order Octopoda; family Octopodidae; genus Octopus; species Octopus bimaculoides. The sequence goes on along the minus strand of NC_142948.1, from coordinate 4,803,980 downwards.
GCGCGACAGATTAAGAAAGAGGTAGATAGAGAGAAAGAGAGATGAGATTGGAAGAGAGAGGAAGAGGGAGGAATACTGTGATGTAAGAAGTCGGCAAAGTCAGTCATAGACAGTCGTGTCTTTACTTGTCTAACTAACTACAGCGCTACACCAGAGTGGACATTACAACAGTCAGACGTTGGATTACAATAATATATGCCATAAAAGCAGAAAACTGGCCCTTGTGATTCAGTATAACTCAGAGAAGGGAACTTTACCTTTTGTCACCTTTACAGAGTGACTCAAGGGCTGAGAGTTTCATGCATTGATGTGTCCCACTGCATGAAACCCTTGGCCTTTGAGTCACTCATTAACTTCTGCTGATTATTGATAAGGAAAACAAATAGACAGGAGCAGGTATGTGTGGTAGGAAGCTTCTTTCTCAACCGCATGGTTCTGGGTTCAGTCCTACTGCATGACTGGCACCTTGGGAAAGTGTATTCTACTGTAGCCTCAGGCCAACCAAAAACTTGTGAGTGGATTTGGCAGACAGAACCTGAAAGAAGCTCATTGCGTGTATGTGTGTGTGTGTGGGGGGGAGGTTCCCAACCACTACTTGACAACCTGTGTTGGTGTGTTTATGTCACCACAACTTAGCAGTTTGGCAAACCGCTACGGTACAGATCAGTACCAGACTTAAAAAAAAAGAATTTTAAATAAGTACATGTGTTGATCCATTCAACTAAAATTCTTCATGGTGGTGCCCCAGCATGGCTGCATTCTAATGACTGAAACAAGTAAAACAAAGACAGACAGACAGACAGATAAATAGATAGACAAAGGACAGATACGATGGCCTGAATGCATCGATGGATGAAATGGCACCCAAGTTCCCAAGACTGAAATGCTGGACTCCTTAACCTCATTCTTGATCATGGGGTCAAATCTAATTGCAATCATTGTATTATCCTCTCTCTCTCTCTCTTTCTCTGAAACAAACCAGATAATTCTCTTTACTCCAGTTTTTCTGCATGATAGAATAAATAAATAAATAAATGAAATCTGCGCCGCCTCTTTTCATGGTTGAGTGGTTGACATCCAACCATAAGAAAATAAATAACAATCGCAGCAATAAAAACCATTCCAGCATTCCAAGCATGGAAGAATGGTTACTAAAGATAAAAAACGTTTCCATTAAACAGCCAGAGGTTATATAGTGGGTGTCTTTTGGTGTTGTTGTTGTTGTTTTGGGTTTTTTTTGTTGTTATTTCTACAGTCCCACCCATGCCAGCATGGAAAGCAGTAAGGAAATAATGGTGGTGGTGGTGGTGGTGGTTGGGATTGTGGTGTGGATGATGGGGAGAGGATAATGGTGATGATGGTGACGATGATGATAATGGCAGTGACGATGGTGGTGATGACGATGGTGGTGATGACAATGGTGGTGGTGGTGATGGTGGTAGTGATGATGATGATGATGATGACAGTGGTGGTGATGATGGTGGTGGTGGTGATGGTGGTTATGGTGGTGATGATGATGACAATGATGATGATAATGGTGGTGGTGATGAAAATGATGGTAACAGTGGGAATGATGGTGGTGGTTGTGGTGGCCATGGTGGTGATGATACTTGTAGCGATTATGATGGTGGTGGTGGTGGTGGTGGTGGTAGTGATAATTCCTCAATATCAGCACAATGAAACCACTTCACCATTGACAGGATTCCAGTAAGGCAAGGAGAATTTGAACTCATAATGCCAAGACCTGGAACGGATACTGTGAAGAACATCTCATTTGACACTTTAACAAATTCCACCAATCCTCTGTCCTGTATCGACATTTCATTCATCAACCCCTGAGAGGATAAAATTAAAAACCTACTTGGGTGAGATTTGAACTCAGGGCTCAGAGGGTCAGAGCAAATGCTGGCAGGCATAGTCCTCTACTCTCTCATGACTTAGCTAACACAGCACCTTATTCTTTATAGCCATTGGTGGCCATACTACAGCATCACCCTCCTCATCATCATCATGGTTGTCAGTTTACTCTCTACTTTTCCAAGCTTACATAGGCTAGAAAGGAATCAATGAGGTAGATTTTCTGTGGTCAGTTGTCCATCCAAGCAAGGAAGAATTTTCCTTTGGCCAGACATATTTTCATGGAAAACTGGAAGTGATTAAGTGATTGATGCCACTTGTATGACAATGACACTCGTTTACAGCAATCACATGATTTCAAGGCAAGGGTAAAAACAAACAGACACATGTGTACATACAGACAAATATGAGAGCTTTCTATCAGTTTTCATCTGCCAAATCTGTTCACAAAGATTTGGATATTCCAGGGCTATAGTAAAAGATACTGGCTCAAGATGTCATATTGTGAGATTGAACCCAAAAACATGTATTTGAGAAGCAAATTTCTTAACCATACAACCATTCCTGTGCTGATGTTAAATTAATATAAGGCTGTTGATATTATTCAAAAAATTATTTTAATACAATAAGACTATTTTTTCTCATGTAGTGGGTGGAGTAAGGCTTCACAGAAAGCAAGGCAGTGAACTAGTAAAGGGGAGATGTATAGGTAAGAGGGGTTAAAAAATGCTGGGCTTATATTATTTTTACATTGAAGACCCCAGCGTTTAATTTATCTAGAATTTAATTCACAGTGATTATTTCACATCATAAATATTAGAATCAAAGTATATTAGACATCAGTGGTAGTAGTAGTGGTGGCATCAATGGCTGTGGTGATGATGATGATGATGATGAACATAGTATGTGTGTATGTATATATATATATATATATATATATATATATTTTCTCCTCATTCAGGTCTAACAACCCTCCATGTTTGTTTTTGTTCTGTTTCCTTGTATGTCTCCACTGTCTTGCTTTTGTTCCTAAATTTGGCCCTCCATAAATCCAAAATTTTATTTTGGCATTTATGGGAGCCACTGTCTTCAAAGGCTCACATTATCGTTGATTGCTCGAAATGGGGAGCAGATAGACAACCAACAACTGATGGAGGGGCGTTCTTTGTATTACTTGTCTTGTTTTCCATTTTTTCTCTCGTTATTTGCGTGCATATTTAACTCGTTTGTTTTTGTATTTCATGTTGTTGACTGTTGGTGACGTCCTGTACCCATATATGCATATATATATATATATATGTATATATATTATTTATATCATTATATATATATATATATATATATATATATATATATATATATATATATATTTGAAGTTTAACCTATTCTGTTAGCTATGTTAAGTTATTGATCACTTGTATTGAGTCATTAAGAAAAAATACAAAAAATAGCAGAGAGATAAAAATGTAAAAAAAAAAAAACCCCATAAAAATAAGCGAAAAAATAATATCAGTACCTAATTTGTAAAAATAGTATGAAGATTTAGAATAATAGTATATTCATTTTATGTCTGCGTAAAAGAAATAGTTAGAGGCTGCTTAATGTTTTTAACTTTAATCTGTAATTGACAAAGATGAAGAAGATGATGATTTTTAAATAATTACATACGTTTAATATTTTATAAGGAAAAAATTTACATACAAACAGATATAAATTTATATATACACAGACATACATATGTCTGTGTATAAATATATGCATATATTTCATAATATTTTAAAACTAGATGCAGATAAAATCTGAAAGAGGTTTGTAGGTAAGATGAGGGAAAAAATATTGATGCTTCTTGTAAAGTGACTTCTTTTGATTTTTTGCTCTCTCCTTTTTATTAGTACTATTATTACTACTACTATCATTATCACCATCGTCGTTATTTAATTTTTCATTAAAGGTGCATTTATTTTTATCTTTTATTGATAGCCATTATAAACTCACTAACGATGCGAAAAACATAATTTTTCTAAAGAACGCTAATAATACAATAAAATTTTTTTTCCTCTATTAAATATTTATTCATTTATTTGTATTATTTAGTTTGTTTCCTTTTTTATAGTTTGGCTCAACTATTTTTTTTTTTTTTGTTTTCTTTTTGCGAATAGAATTGAGTGTTTATTGGTTTTGGGAGTGAAAGGAGATTCTGGGATTCTTGCTGGTTTCACAGGAATCACCGTAATGCTGTTGGATGGTTGCAATCAAGTTAAAAATATATTATTGAACCACCAACAGTGGAAGTTGACAGGAAAAAGAATGAATAAAAAAACTGACTGTGGTAAGAAGCCTTGCTTCCCAACCACTTGTTTCTGTGTTCACTCCCACTGCATGACACCTTGGGCAAGTGTCTCTTACTATAGCCTCGAGCTGACCTCAGCCTTGTGAGTGGATTTGGTAGATGGAAACTGAAAGAAGCCTGTTGTATATATTATATATCTATATATATTTATATATTTGTACATATTTTGCATCTGTGCTTGTCCCCCCTATCATCGCTTGTCTACTGATGTTGGTGTGTTTACATCCTCATAGCATAGTGGTTCAGCAAAAGAGACTGATAGAATAAGTACTAGGCTTATGAAAAATAAGTCCTGGGTTCAGTTTGTTCGACTAAAGGCAGTGCTCCAGCATGGCTGCAGTCAAATAGCTGGAGCAGGTAAAAGAATAAAAGAATATATATATGTGGTGCACCAGCATGACCGCAGCCACTTGGCTGAAACCCATAAATAAATAAATAAATAAATATACATATATATATATATATATATATATATATATATATGTATAAATGTGTGAGGGGGGGTCTAGTTAACAACCAGTTGACAACCAATGTTGGTGTGTTTACATGCCTGTAACTTAGCAGTGCAGCAAAAGAGACCGATAGAATAAGTTCTAGAAGAAAAATAGATAAAAAATATATATACTGGGGTTGATTCATTCAACAGAAAATGACTCGAGGTGGTGCCCCAGTATGGCCACAGTCTAACGACTGAAACAAGTCAAAGAAAAATAATGATAAAATAAAGAATACAAAAACAAAAAAAAACACGTACAAAACACGCATGCAAAGACACTCGGAAAATGCACACGCCCCCCACCCCCACCCCCCCACAAAACCCCTTCCCATACCCCCACTTTCCCAACACTAAATTTCCAGACATTAATCTTTCAGTGTTAAAACATTAACATGTAGAACTCTTTAAATTTACCATTCTGTTCTGAATCGGAAAAGATTGGAACCGACTGACAGCAGTTTAAAGACGTTAAATGGAAACACTTTGCTAAATATATATATATATATATATATATATATATATATATATATATATACACACATACGCACACATATGTATATACACACACACACACACATATATATATATATACATACACACACACACATATATATACACATTCACACATGTATATATATATATGTATACACACACACACATATATATATACACACACACATATATGTATGCATATATATAAGATTTTTATTTCTAATTTTATTTTAGTGTATTTTATTGTTTTTTTATGAAATTTCACTTCTCTCTTTAACATCATTTTTAATGTTTCTTTTTCTTCTTCTTCTTCTTCTTCTTCTTCTTCTTCTTCTTCTTCTTCTTCTTCTGTGTTTTTTCTTTTCGTCTTTTTTCTCTTTGTCTCGTTTATTAAAAGAATAAAATTTTCCAAAATTTAATCAATAAAATTTTGTTGCACAATTTTTCTTTTTTACTTTCCTGTCTTTGTTTTTTTTTGCATTTTCTATTTATTATCTAATTATTATGTTTTATGCATGTATTTATTTTTTATAAAGTTGTTTGCATATTTTTTGGCTATTATTAGTTGTTGTTTTGTTTCAATATCTTTTCCATATTTATTTCTTAATTTTATTATTCATTTTTATTATTTATATTTATTATTTATATTTAATAACTGTCTTATATACAATCATTGGACTTAAAAATGAATTCGTTACATTTTAATAGCACCATGTCTTGGCATTGATTCCACCATTTATTCACTGATTTCCATTGATTTCTTTCAAACTCTTTTAGTTCTGCTGCTAGAAAATTCTTAAAAGAAAGCCCATAGTATATATATGTGTATATATGTATATATGTATGTATTTACGTTTGTATGTATGTATGTATGTCATTATTCAGTTTATTTCAAGATTTCTTGCCAATAAAGAAAGAACCGGTTTCTAATCTAGATCCAAGGCTCCTTCATTGGAATTTCAACATCAACAACAGGGTATTTTTGTTTTGTGTGTATGTATGTATGTGCAGATTTGTATGTTTTATGTATGTATTCTCATGTATATAGTTGTATATCTAGACATGCTCATATATATTTAAATGATAAACTTCTGGAAAGTTTTACAGATTTTTACAGTTCCAGTGATGGATTGGATCTATAGTCTTCGAATCAGCTTTCTCCTTTCTGGTTTTGAGAATCCTAATTTCTCATGATTGGTATTTAGGCAGTGTGTTACATATCCCAGGGCCCCAATGATTACAGGTAGAAACCTGAACTTGTAATCTGGATAGAGTAACTGTGGATTTCTCAATAGTTCAGCATAGGTGTTCTCTTTTTCACTGATCTTCAGCTTTATGCTAACATCCACTGGGCAGCTAATTTCCTCAACTGTGCACACTTTCTCTTCTCTATCCCAAGTCATGTATGTATGTATGTATGCATGCATGTGTGTGTGTTCGTGTCTGTGTTTGTCCCTCTAACATCGCTTGACAACTGATCTTTGTGTGCTAACGTCCCCGTAACTCCGTGGTTTGGCAAAAGAGACTGATAGAATAAGTACCAGGCTTACGACGAATAAGTCAAAAGGTCAATTTCTTCGACTAAAAGACGATGCTCTAGCATGGCCAAAATCAAAATGACTGAAACATGTAAAAGAATATATGTATATGTATATATATATATATATATATATATATATATATATATATATATATATATATACTATTTCCTCTCCACCATCACACACTACAACAGAACTTGCAACGTCACTGGTGCCAAGCTGTATCGGCCCCTTTACCTTTCTATTTGATAACATCAGTGGCATGGAGAGGGGGAGGCTGGTATGCATGGGTGACTGCTGGTCTTCCATAAACAACCTTGCCCGGACTTGTGCCTCAGAGGGGAACTTTTTCAATGCAATCCCATGGTCATTTGTGACTGAAGGGGGGTTTTACCTTTTCTGTATATGTACAATTATATACATATACGCACATATATATTTTATACATACATACATACATATATATATATGTCTGTGTGTGTATACGTATATATATATATATATATATATATATATGTATATCTATCTCTGTGTGCATGTGTGTGTGTTTGTCATTCAACTGTCAATAAATCAATAAATCAATAATCAGTCAGTCACTCAGTAAATTGGTGAACATTATTTTCACTTTTAAATTTAAAAATCAAGGAGTGATCAATTAAAGACGCATACAAACCACACACACACACACACACACACACACACACACACTATACACCCATGTACCCATCCACACATACAGTCTCTACATATATACAGACATATATATACACATGCAGTCATTCAGACATGACACTCAGACACACACTGTACACACATGTACAAACATACGCTTAGACTACACGCACACACACACACACACACATACGTGCATATATGTATATACACATACACACATGAAGATACCAATTTATAAACATACCCACATACATAAAGACAAGCATGATACGTGCACACACACTATACTAGTATATACCCTCATATCCATCCATCCATCAATCTACATGCACATATATACACTCTCTATCTCTCTCTCTATATATATATATACACACACACACACATATATATATGTACACATACACAGCCTGTACATACATACATACATGCATACGTACATATATATACATATACACACACACACACATATATATACATGCACACATATATATACATGCACACATATATATATATACATACACACACACACACACACATATACACACATATGTATATACATACATACATGCACATATATATATATATAAATATATATATATGTATATACATGCACATGCTCCGACAGGCAGAGGGAGAGAGAGAGAGAGAGAGAGAGAGAGGGAGAAAGAGGTAATTTATAATGAAGAATGGCACAGAGAACTCAATAAAGATAAAGACTCGATTGATTCTGAGACAGGAATGAATAGGATTATTATCAGGAGAAAGATCCATCAAAGGGAATTGAGTACTAAGAGGAGACGGAAGTGGGGGGGGAGGGACATACATTAGAGGAAAGGAGGAGGAGAGAGATGAAGACAGAGGCGGACAAAGACCAGATAGGATGTACATAATGGGTGCGTGTATATGTGTGTGTGTGTTTTATGTATGTATGTGTGTGTGTGTGTGTGTGTGTGTTGTGTTATGTATGTATCTGTTTTCTGCTATTTTTTACATGTTTCAGTCATTAGACAGTGGACATGCTGGAGTATTGCCTTGAAGAAATTTTAGTCAAACAAACTGGCCCTGGGTTTTTTAATTTTTATTTTTAAGCCTGGTACTTATTCTATCAGTCCCTTTTGCTAAACCACTAAGTTATGGGGGCATAAACACACCGACACTGATTGTCAAGCACCAGTGGGAGACAAACACACACACACACAGACACACAAAGGGCTTCTTCCTGTTTCTATCTATCAAATCCACTCACAAGGCTTTCGTCGGCCTGAGGAGCTTATTTTCAAAACCGGTGTAAGTGCATGTTTGGTCTATATTCCTGATAACCATTGAAACACAATCTGCAAACTGCTGGCTTCACATGCACAAAATTTTTGCAGTCAAACTGGGATAGGTGCCACATGTAGACGGTAGGCAAATCTTTTTTTTTTTTTTTGCATGTTTAAGAGATTTATTGATATGTTAACATGTGTGTGTGTGTGTGTCATTATGCAGAATAACAGAAAGGCTGTCATGAGAACAAAGTGTATGTGTGTATAGGCATGGATAGATGTATGCGTGTGCGTTAAGTACATATAAAAATAGTAATGAAGGAGATAGTGAAAGAGTCTATAACGAGAAGTTAGATGGATGTTCATAGACACAAGAAATGACAATACCAGTTGGTGGTTGGCATTTGGAAGGGCATCCAGCTGTAAAAACTTTACCAAACAGACCTCGCCTGTGCTGGTGCTATGTAAAAAGCACTCTCTCCACTCTGCTGAGTGGTTGGTGTTTGGAAGGGCATCCAGCTGTAAAAATCCTAGCAAAACAGGCACAAAAGTCTTGTGCAGGTTTCTGCCCGGCCAGCTCCTGTTGAACCATCCAACCCAAACCAGCATGGAAGGTGGATGCTAAACAAGGATGATGATGATGATGAGGATGAGCACTCCACAGACATGTGTACCCTTAACATTGCTCTCAAGGAAATTCAGCACAACACAGAGTGTGACAAGGCTGGGCCCTCTGAAATGCAGATACATTTCATTTTTGCCAGCTGAGTGAACTGGGGCAATCTGAAATAAAGTGTCTTGCTCAAGGAATTAGTTTCAGAAGTCCTGTGTCTCAACTACATGCTTTTGTGCTATGTCCCATTGTATGACATCTTGTGCATATATATCTTATGCTAGAGCCACATGCTCACGAAAGCCTTACGAGTGGATTTAGGAGAAGGAAACTGAACCAAGCCCATATATATTTATATATGTGCACATGTGTGTGTGTGTGTGTGTGTGTGTGTGTGTGTGTGTGTGTGCTGTTTACATTTGCACTTGTTGGAACAGTGACACTGCTCTGATTTCCCCTAACAAAAGCTTTCTGTTTGCCTTGCCTATTGAAAAACTGTGTGGAATAAGATATCCCTTACTGGAGAAAACAGATCAGGGGTTAGTGACAGGAAATGACAAAGAGGTATAAATCAATTCTCTTGAATTTCCCATGGGAGAAATACTTTTGGTTTATGAACATCTCAGGTGACACATAATCTTCAGTAACGAATTAAATTCATAAACCAAGGTTGCACTGTATGAATATATATATATACATATATGTAGGCATGTATGTATCTATATATATATATATATAGGAAAATAGATAAAGAGTGAAAGAGAGGGAGAGTCAAACAGAAAGAGAAATCAATAGAACAAGAGAACAAGAGAAACAGTAAGATAGACAGAAATATAGAGAGAAGGCTTAAAAAAAAAAGAAAAACTATTGATAAACAAGCTCTAAAAGATATGACAAACAATAGGCATGTGATGTAAATAGGGGGGCAGGGGTGGAGGAGAGGTTGAGGCTAAGGGGATTGGGGGTGGGTGGGTGGAAACAAAGTTGGTTGAGTTGACTGAGAGAGCAAATTTTTGAAAATACAATATCACATCTCTTTGAAAGTAAAAGTCCAAGATTAAACTCTTTCAATAACCCATCATTTAGTTGACTATAGATCTGCTGTTGTTGTTGTTGTTCTTCTTCTTCTTCTCCTTCTTCTTCTTCTTCTGTCTTGTGCCTATAGTAGAAAGGATTATTATTATTATTATTATTATTATTATTGGATTCTGTGTTCAAATTCAGCTGAGGTCAGCTTTTCCTTTCAAACTTTCAGGGTCAATAAAATAAGTACCAGTTACGTACTGCGGCCGATATAATCAACTTAGCCACTTCTCCCAAAATTTCAGGCCTTGTGCCTATGGAAGAAAGAATTTTTATTACTATAGCTATATTCTTTTATTTGTTTCAGTCATTTGACTGCGGCCATACTGGAGCACCACCTTTAGTTGAACAAATCAACCCCAGGACTTATTCTTTTTAAGCCTATTATTTATTCTATTGGTCTCTTTTGCCAAACCACTAAGTTACAGGGATGTAAACACACCAACATTGGTTGTCAAGTGATGGTGGGGGGACTAACAGACACGCACACACACATATATATATGACAGGCTTCTTTCAGTTTCCGTCTACTAAATCCACTCACAAGGCATTGGTCGGTCCAAGGCTATAGTAGAAGACATTTACCCAAGGTGCCTTGCAGTGGGACTGAACCCAGAATCATGTGGTTGGTAAGCAAGCTATCTACTACATAGCCACTCCTACACATATATATATATATATATATATATATATATTCTGTTTATTTTGTTTTTTTCATTCTTCTTCTTCTCCTTCTGCCACTCCACCCACCTCTTCGTTATTCCTTCATCTTCTACAACGAAATTCTTTTCATGTAATTCCCAACTGTCTCTTCATTTCCCATTTTAATTAAAAGTCAAAAAAGAAAAAGAACAAACACCATGACCTTTTCCAAAAATGAAAATAAAAATGAAAATAAATACACAGAAACTCTAGACTAGATGGACACTTTGAGACAAACTCGCTTTTTCTTTTTTTTTTTGTTCTGTTTTTCTTCATCTCATTCTCTTTTATTCTTCACCCACCCACCATTTCTTCATTCAGCTATTTTTTTTTTTTTGCCTTCAGAAACCTGCATGGAATCTTGCAGAACTTTTGTTTGTTTTGAAATTTTTTTAGCTTCTTCACTGCTAAATCTTTGTTTACAAGAGAAATTCTTTCTAATTCCTTTTGATTCTCTCCTCAGAGAATTTTACCGATTATGAAAGAAACTCTTCCTTTTCTTCTCTTTTGTCTATTCATACATTACTTTTTGATCTTTCTTTTTTTGGCTCCACCCCTACCTTCTCTCTCTCTTTCTCTCTCTCTCTCTCTCTCTCTCTCTCTTTTATTCACTATCTATCTCTCTTTC
>NC_142948.1:4782275-4784775 GCF_046866305.1 Octopus bimaculoides | reverse complement strand
GTCAAGATATACACTCTGAAACGCCTAAACCACTCAACCACCAATTCACTGCCTTTCATTAGTCATAAATGAAATGATGGCATGTTGGTGCTCCTGTAGTTGCAATGGTATGCACATTTGCAGCTAACATGTAAACATGCACACACACACACACACACACACACACACACACACACACACACACACATACACATAGGTATATATACATACTGATTATGACAATAGCCCAAAGATACATTCATGCACATCACATGTCCCCCCTCTCTCCCCCCCCACACATACAGCCCCATCCCACTGACATGCACATCCCTCACACATAGATTCACATACACACACGCACACGTCCTATAGACACACACATATGCATATATACCTATATAGATACACACATATATCCTACACACACAATATATCCAAATCCACACACTCACACACACACACACATATACTCTCTATCACATACAAACACATACATTAATCCATGCACACACACACACATACGCCCAATGCACATGCAACATACACACAACACAGCCTCTCCACATGCATACACACATATATAGATATACACAACTCACACACACACACACACACACACACACACATGCACAGCCTACCCCCACACACCCGCATCTCCTGACACCCCCAAACCCACCTACCACTAAACAGAATCGGTGTTGAACCAATATATTCTTCACCATGTATAAAACCAGATATTCTCTGTCTGTCTTATCCCATTTAAGTCTTGGCTAAGCTCTACTTTGGAATTACCATTTCCCACCCGAAGCCCTGCTTATCCATGTTAGATCTTCACCATGCAATCACTCAAGCTAATAGGAAAAATCTTCTTCAAGTCTGAAGAACAACAAGAAACTACTCTTCCTCTATCTGAGATCATGGATGTGCAGGTTTCAGAAGCGAGGATATTGAGGAATGCCTTGTAGCAGAGATGGGGTTGAGGACCCAAAGACATGAAGAAACAATTCTTCTTCTATGTCTAGACCAGACGTGGTGCAGAACCTAAGGCAGTGAGGAATGTGAGCCTCCTTTAATGTCTAGACCAGATCTTGGAGGAACCAAGAACATAGCTGAATAACCCTGCACCAATGTATTTGTCCAGAGATGGTGGGGTGGGGGGAAGCAAGAATACTGGAAAATAATCATTCCACTATCTTTAGTGCAGAAATCATCATCATCATCATCGTTTAACATCCGCCTTCCATGCTGGCATGGGTCGGACAGTTTGATAGGAGCTGCCCAGGCGGGGGCCTTCACCAGACTTCTGCGTCTGTTTTTGCATGGTTTTTACAGTTGGATGCCCTTCCAAACGCCAACCACTTTACAATGTGGACTGGATGCTTTTTATGTGGCACCAGCAGGGTCACCAAGTGACTTGCAAGGCAAAAATCATTTGAGAGAAGAGAGGGCATTGGAAGAGGGGATCTTGTGTCAGGTGATGAAAGGTTTTAGAGAGATGGAGACAGAAACATGTGTCTTACTGGGGAGGAGTTCTGATTTACTCTGCTTTGTGCATGAAAATATATATATATGCTTATGTATGCTCTGTGCACATAGGTATGTGTGTGTATATATATGTACACACATACTCCGACCATTCCCATCACACAACTATAATACTACCACCACCACCATATCATATCACCACACACACACTCACACACACACACACACATATATATATTTGTACGTATATTTTTATATACATATATATATGTACATATGTGTATATGTATGTATATATATGTATATGTATGTACACGTACACACGTGTGTGTGTGTGTGTATGCATATGAACATATGTATGTATATGTGTAGATAAATGTATATATGTATGTATGTGTAGATAAATGTATGTATGTATGTATGTATATGTGTATATAAATGTATGTATATATGTATATGTGTATATGTATGCATATATATCTCTCTCTCTCTATGTATATATATATATGTATATGTATACATATATATGTATATGTGAATATGTGTGTGTGTGTGTGTGTGTGTGTGTGTGTGTATGTATGTATGTAGGTATGTGTGTATGTCTGTATGTATACCTGCATAGCGGCATCTAATTGGAAAAGGACGTCCACCTATGAAATAATTACTTCATATAGATTCAACAAATGTCTAAAATCTACAGGAATTATCAGCAGAAAATTATTGCAGAAGAAAAAAAGAAATGATTTCTAAAATGGTTGGCAGTGATAGAAAGAGGAAGAGAGATGATGGCAGGGTGGTGGGAGGGATGGTGGCGGTGGGGTGCTGTGACAGTGTTGTTGTTGTTGTTGGTGGTGGTGGTGGTGGTGGTGGTGGTTTGTGGTGTGTTGTAAATGAAGTAATAGTTGAGACTGACGGTGATGATGATGTTGATGACGACGCTGGTGGTATTGGTAATAATCGTTTTCGTCGTCGTCGTCGTCGTCGTAGTAGTAGTAGTAGTAGTAGTAGTAGTAGTAGTAGTAGCAGCTGTGGTGGT
>NC_142948.1:4774775-4777275 GCF_046866305.1 Octopus bimaculoides | reverse complement strand
TTTTAAATTTTTGTTGTTTTTATTCCCCCTCCCTTCGTAATTCTCTCTCTCCCTCTTCTGTCATACGTTATAATGTAGACCAGAGAAGAGATTAGGGATTAATTAAAAAGGAACCAAATCTATGAAACGCACTCTTCAAAATTAGCAATATTGCATTTATTTAGCATTGCTGGTGGTATTGGTCTCTCTCTCTCTCTCTCTCTTTCTCTCTCTATCAATATCCATCCATCCATCCATCTATCTATCTATCTATCTATCTATCTCTCTCTCTCTCTCTATATATATATATATATATATATATATATATATATATCTGTACCAACTCTCTCTCTCTCTCTCCCCAAACAGGAATAAATTTATTATATTTCAATGAAATATTTAACTTCCATATCCGTGATGAAAATGGTTGGGTACTTAAATAATTAGGGCACAAAGAAAAGAATTCAGGAAGGGGTAAAAAAAATATAAAAAGGGAGGGGAAAAAAATGATTGAATCCATAAGGAGGTTCTAACTGGTCCCTGTTGAATAGTAAAGGAAAGGAAATGAAAATACCAAAACCAAATAAAAAGACTTATTATAATTTATTCTTAGGAAGCAGCAACTTGGCAGAATTGTTACCTCGCTGGATGAAGTGGTAAACGGCATTTCTTCCAACTCTCTATATCTTGGGTTCAAATTCCACCAAGGTCTTGTTTGCCTTTCATTCTCTCAGGGTTAATGAAATCAGTTGAACACTGGGGGTGGGGTGGGGGTCAAGATAATTGACTAAACTCTATCTCACCCTCCTTGTCACTCCACATGAAAAAAAAACAAGTTCACACCTTGTGTCTATGGTAGAAAGCGATTTTGGAGTTATGTTTCCATAATAATAATAATAATAATAATAATAATAATTTCAGATTTTGGAAAATGGCAAGAAATTTTGGGAGAAGGATTAAGTCGGTTACATTGACCTCTAATGTTTGACTGGTACTAAAGTCGACCCCGGTGGAATTTGAATAACAATAATAGTAGTAGTATTATTAATAATAATAATAATAATAATAATAATAGATTTTTGGTTTTTTGTTTAGTTCTTAAATGGTTTCTTTTATATTATATTATATTATAATAATAATGATAATAATAATAATAATAATAATAATAATAATAATAATAATATTGTTTAATGAGATCCATATTTTATTTAGGGAATATATTTGGGTGGATACGAATCCTGAAGCTATCTGAATGTGATAGATGAAGGAACAACATTGGAAGTGAAACAGGGATCTAGAAAATACATCAACTACCAGAAACTGATACACACACACGCGCACACACACACACACACACACACACACACACATTGAAATGAAAATACTAACAGATGTGTGGTTTGATATATATGTCTGATGTTTTTTAACCCCACAAATCTCTCCTGTCATTTACCCCTTGTATGTATGGGGTGGGGGATACACCAGGGCTTGAACACATCATCTTCATCATCGTCATCACCGTCATTGTCGTCATCATTGGTGGCAACGGTGACGTCATCAACATTGTCATCATCATCATCATCATTTTAGTGTTTACTTTTCTATGCTTGGATTGGTTGGATGAATTTCATCGCGAAGATAAGGCGAAAAAAACACCCATTCCATTAGTTAATGAAAGAATACCAAAATTTTAAAGAATTAAAAATTAAGTAGAGGCATAATGTAGAGAGGGAGTCTGGACCTTGTTAAGTGCCGGAACAATTCCATGTATGTTCCTATCTTATTAGTGCCTCTTTAGCAAAACATTTTTTGGCATATGCTTCACTGATCTTAGAATGAAGCTGAGAAGATATATGTGTTTTGTGTGAGTGAAGATTAATTACAGATTAGGCAATTAAAAATAATGACTTTGGGAAGTTTCCCAGAAGTGTTTTCTGTAAATGTTGGCAGAAGACCACAAATTTAGATGGAACGGGTGGAGACAATTAACTCAACATCAGTCAGTGCTTTAGCCGTACTTACTTCATTGGTCCCAAATGAATGTAAGACAGAGCCCATCTATCTATATATCTATCTATCTATCTGTCTCGAAATAAGATTAAGATTAATGTAATATAAAGCTGAAGCAAATTAACACCAAATATACAGTGCGTGTGTTTTTATTGGCTAAACTGGCAATATGACCATCCCCAAGTACAACAATATATATATATATATATATATATATATATATATATCTTATCTATCTATCTAGATAGATAGATAGATATATCCATGCATGTACACATACAGATACTAATGTAGCTCTGTGTTTGTGTGTGGAAATAAATAATATATATGTATGTGTGTGTGTATGTATGTATGTATATATGTGAGTATATGTGTATATGTGTATATACACCAGTCTCTGTGTGTATATATAATTTTATAAATATATAGATATATAGATAGGTAGATAGATAGACAGACAGACAGATATTCAGTTAGATATAAGTATACACACAAATATAGATGTGTGTCC
>NC_142948.1:4757275-4769775 GCF_046866305.1 Octopus bimaculoides | reverse complement strand
CAGTGGAAGGTTTTAATTTAGATCAGTTTAAAACAAACGAGTTTGTATCATAGAGCCGAGAGTGGTTGCAGGCTGGTTGGTATCAAAAGGGTTAAAGTACCGTAACTAAATACTGTAAAGGAATTTGTCTGATGCTGCAGTGGTTCTGTCAATTCACTGCCCAAAGACTATTTTCGGTAAACCAGAGAGGGGGAGGCAAAGGTAGGTGAAGGATTGAGGAACAAGAGATAGAGAGAGAGAGAGTAGAAGAGCAATGGTTTAAGCTGTTGGATATATTGACAAGTGATTGGAAGGACAAAAGTTAAGCATCAAACAGATAGACAGATGTGTGATCAGATAAATCAATGAATGAGCCGATGATTGCAGGACGACGATGGTGCTGGTGGTGGTGGTGGTGGTGGTATTGGCAGGTTGGGATGGATGATAAGAGGATTGAAAGATCAAAGAGAAAAGCGATAGGATAAGCAACTCATATCATTAGCATAGAATGGCCTGTCTGATTTTGATAGTTCTATGGAATGAAAATTGATGGACTCAGTGAGAAGACAGGAAGGTCAACGAGATAAACTGACAGCAGGAGACCTGAAAGTGCTTGTATATATATGTGTATATATGTATATATATGTGTATATATGTATATATATATATATATATATATATATACACACATGCAAGCACGGATACATACACGCACCTACTTGTATGTACATGTATGTTTGTGTATCCGTACATATATATATAACTATATGTGTAAATATATTTATATATGTATGTGTTTGTGTGAGTACACGTATATTTATACAAACTCATACACACATATATATATGTATGTGTGTGTGTGAGTGTGTCTCTCTCTCCCCCTCTTTCTTTCTCTCTCTCTCTCTCTATATATATATATATATCTCCCTTAGATGGTTGCATAACCTCTAACTTATATCTTGCTTAATATATATATATATATATATATATATATATATATATATATATATATATATATATATACATAAACACACACACATACACACACTTGGCTGAAACCCATAAATAAATAAATAAATAAATATATAGGAAAATGAGAAATAATAATAAGGCAGAATGCTAAACTGGAAGCATATTTTAATAAAGATTTCTAACCGGCTTTCGTTGCATAGCAAATTTTCAAGAAGAGGGAGAATGAAAATGTTTTTTACAAAGAAGTACAAAATGAAGAAAATAATATATAAAAAAAAATAATATAAAAAAAACTAAATATACCAATACATTATATTGTCTTTGAGCTTTTAAAGTTCAATGGTAAACCATGTATATAATGGTTGGAAAAATAAGGATGCATGAGAATTGAGGGTTGTGTTAGGTTTAAAGAAGGAGCTAAAAGTTTGTGTTAAGCAGGAAGTGTGGTGTCAAAACAGGAAGTGTGTGTAAGGGGAGACAAATCTTTTTAGTTGGAGTTCATAACATCCTTGGAAGACAATGAGCCAAAGTGACCAGAACTGTAGAATGCAAAGAATTCGATTCTTCATGATGACAGTGCACCCTGTCACCAAGCTCTCCTCACTTGCGACTTTCTCACCAAAGACAACATGGTATTGCTTCTGTACCGACCATATTTGCCAGATTTGGCACCAGTGAACTTCCATCTCCTCCTTAAGATGAAAACTCAGCTCAAAAGTCACCATTTTAATACCATTGTTGAGATCCAGAGTGACTTGCAGAAGGTCCTCACTTATGGGAAATATCTTCCAGACCAGATTCCAAAAACGGTAAGAACTCTGAGAGTGGTGTATTGCTTCACAAAGTGACTATTTGAAAGGAGATGATGTTAAAACTTGTGTAAATAAGTTATTTTTTATTAAACATAAGTAGTCCTGGAACCTTTTGGTTCCACATTGAATGTTCTTTTGGTCTTTTACATGTTTCAAGGGTAAGGCTGATGTTGGGTCTCTGGTAGATGACACTTGGCTATGGCACCATGCAACGGGACTGAACCCAAAACCACTTGCTGAGAAAGCAATCTTCTGAATCACATAGCCATGCCTTCATCTACACAATGAACACACACACACACATACACATAGATAGCTAGAAAGATAGATAAATAGATAAAGAGAGAGAGGAACAGAGAGATTTAAGTGACAGAGAAAGAGAAATTGAGAGGGAAAGAGAGAGAAAGAGAGACACAGAAAGACAAAGAGGAAATGAAAGTCAAGGCAGATTTCAATAAACCCTTATATTAATCCTTAAAAGCTCATCGCTCCCACAGCAAAACCATGTTTATTTAATCACCGATTTAAAAACCGCTTACATTTACCAAAATATGCTTATCTCGTAACCTTGCTAAATCTACTTCAGTATTAAACACATAAGTATATATATATATATATATATATATATAAATGTATATGTATGTACGTACGTATGTATGTATGTATGTATGTATACTCACCTATTTACGGCAGAAGTATATATACTTTTTACAGCAGAAAGTCATCAAGCGTGTACCTGCCAAGGACGATTATTCCTCAGACTTTAGGTAAGGAATATCTCTGATCAACCTGTGTCTCTTACTCTCAGGTGGTTGAGAGAGAGGCAGTGACGTCTTCTTCCCTCTCTAATATACATGTTAATACAAGTTTATTGTTTCCCCCCATAAGCTGCATAGAAGAAATTTTGCTAAGAAATGCAGTTTATGCAACCTGCAATGGATCACATGTAGCATAAACTGCCTACATTAATGTTTTCATTGAATTTGATGTTTGTTTTGGCTGTTTGTGTTGAGGGAGTAGGTCTTTTTATATGCACTGTTTAAAAGCCATAATGCAGAGGGTGGGAGTTTTGTACGTATATATATATATATATATATATATATATATATACACACACACACATATATATGTGTATATATATATATATATATATATATATATATATATATATATATATATATATATATATATATATATATATACACACACACATATATGTGTATATATATATATATATATATATATATATATATATATACACATATATGCATATATATATATATATATATATATACACATATATGTGTATATATATATATATATATATATATATATATATATGTATTCATATATATATATATATATATATATATATATATATATATATTTATGCTTGTATGTATTTATTTTTACGTTTGTAAGAACGTGTGTGTGCATGTATGTATGTATATGTATGTGTATGAATATATATGTGTACGTGTATAGATGTGTATATATATGTTGTGTGTTTGTGTATGCGTGTATATGTATGCCTATAAATCTATATAGGTGTGTGTGAGTGTGTAAGAGTGTAGATGTACATATATATGTGTATGCTTATGTGTATGTATATGTATTAATGCATGTGTATATGTCTGTGACTGTTTGCATATATGAATGTGCACTTGTATGTGTACGTATAAATGCATGTGTGCTTGTGTGTATGAATATGTGTGTGTGTGTGTTTGCTTGTGTGTGTGTTATACATATATGCAGGGTGTGTGTGTAGAGGTGTGAAGGGAAGCGGGGATGTAGGGGAAGACAACTGATGTTTTGATTACTTCTGTTGATTCCATTTCACAGGTGAAAGTTTATGTCTACATTTGGGAGAATGAAAAAAGAACGAGTGGATAACGAAAGACGTTAAAGAATGAATGAGGAAAGAAATAAGATAAAATGTATGAATGAAAAAAATTGGAGGAAATGAAAAGAAACTGAGGGGGGGGGGGAATAGCTGAATGAATGAATTAAGAAAGAAAAGAATTAAAGAAGGAAGAAAGAAAAAGAAAGAAAGTGTATATAAATGAAGGAATGGAGAATTTGTTGTTTAGAGCATGAATTATCATGAAAGTTTGATGGAAAGTACTGCTTATCACCACTTTAATGTGGCTGTCCCCTAAGTGATGATGATACTGCTGTTTAACCCTGGATCAACCCCAGGACTTATTCTTTGTATTTATTCTATCTGCCTCTTTTGCCAAACTGCTAAGTTACGAGGATGTAAACACACCAACATCATCTTCTTTCAGTTTCTTATTTCTTTACTGCCCACCAGGGGCTAAACACAGAGGGGACAAACAAGGACAGACAAAGGGATTAAGTCGATTATATTGACCCCCCCCCCCCCCCCCCAGTGCGTAACTGGTACTTATTTAATCGACCCCGAAAGGATGAAAGGCAAAGTCGACCTCAGCGGAATTTGAACTCAGAACGTAACGGCAAACGAAATACCGCTAAGCATTTCGCCCGGCGTGCTAACGTTTCTGCCTGCTCGCCGCCTTCTGTCAACCAAATCCACTCACAAGGCTTTGGTCGGCCCGAGATTATAATAGAAGACTCTTGCCCAAGGTACCATGCAGTGGGACTGAACCCAGAACTGTATGGTTGGTAAGCAAGCTTCTTGGCACACAGCCATTTTTCCATAGGTTCCCTCTACAATGTATATGTGCCAGAATTTCCGTACTTTAGGGAGTGTGCAGTGTTGTATGATAAAATTGCTAATATAGAACTGAACACAAAAAATGGCTCTAAAATCAATTTGTATCTAATTAACATATTTATAAGTATTTCTCTGGGAGTCCCCAGTGGGCTTGCGTAGAAATGTAAGGTTCTGGGGAAGTATAATTGGGAAATGCTGTCATAGATTATATTCTGATATTACTGGAAACTCCCTTCTCAACATAGCAGATAAAGCCAAACTTCTATTGTAATATCCCATGATAGTACACACACACGCACACACACACACACACATACACACAAACATGTATATATATGTATTCTTTTATTCTTTGATTCTTTGATTTGTTTCAGTCATTTGACTGTGGCCATGCTGGGGCACCGCCTAGTACTTATTCTATCGGACTCTTTTGCCAAACCGCTAAGTTACAGGGACGTAAGCACATCAGCATCAGTTGTCAAGCGATGGTGGAGGGACAAACACACACTCACATATTTATATACGTGACGGGCTTCTTTCAGTTTCCGTCTACCAAATCCATTCACAAGGCTTTGGTCGGCCCAAGGCTATAGTAGAAGACACTTACACAAGGTGTCACACAGTAGGACTGAACCCAGAACCATGTGGTTGGTAAGCAAGCTACTTACCACAGAGCCCCTCCTGCACCTATACACACACACACACCATGATAGTCTTACTGCATTCAGAATTACATTTAAGCTCTACACATACTTTAGAAAGAGACCAAAATAATAAGTACTATGCTTACAAAGAATAAGTCCTGGGTGGGGGGGGGCATTTCTTCGACTAAAACCCTTAATGCAATGCTCCAGCATGGTCACAGTCAGTTAACTGAAACAAGTAGAAGAATAAAAGAATAGTAAGAATAATAACAATAACAACACAAAAGCAGCAACAACATAATAATGATAGTAGTAGTAGTGGTGGTGGTGGTGGTGGTGGTGGTGCATTTGTTGCATCATTACGTTTAATGCATTTTAGATAAACTGCTGTTGTTTCCTTATTTATGTGATAAGAAATGAAGTGTTGACAATGAGTTCAGTCACCATGAGTCTCATATGCTTTTGATTGATAACGTTTTGATTAATGACTGCTATCACATAACCTTATATGGCACTCTCTCTAACGCTTTAGCAAGGGTTTTGTCATTATTGTTATTACCTGTTTTTTCCCTGAGAAATTCTACCATTAATGTAATATACTTTTTTTATATATTTATTTTTGTTTTTACTTATTTATTAATCATTAATTATAAACTGTTTTTTTTTTTTTTTGTGGGGAGGAGAGGTGTGCAGCTCTGTATTTTGAGAGGTTTTCTTCAAAACCACATGGTTTCGGGTTCAATCCCACAGTGTGGTACCTTGAGCAAATGTTGTCTACTATAACCCGAAACCAGCCAAAGCAACGCAAGATTTGGTAGATGGAAACTGAAAGAAGCCCATTGTGTGTGTGTTTTTGTCTTACAAATGGTGTTGCTTATTTCAAGTTTTCTGTGTAAACATGTCTGGCTGTGAAGAAATATTATCCGGTCCAAGAATTGAAACCGTGATCCTGTGGTTGTGAATGCAGCATCCTTACCACTGGGCCACAATGCCTTCACCATTTATATAGACATCTGGATAGCATCATTTGTAATTCTTTGCTTGCATCACTAATTCAAAGAACATGCGGATGATGATGATTGTAGCGGTGGTGGTGGTGGTCGTCGTCGTCGTGATGATGGTAATGGTGGTGGTGGTGGTGGTGGTGGTGGTGGTGGTGGTGATGGTAGTGGTTGTGGTGATGATAGTAGTAGTGATGGTGGTGGTGATGATGATGATAACAGAGGTGATATTAATACTGATCATGATTGGGACGGTTGCAGTGAAGGTGGTAGTAGCCATAACAATTATGAATACGATGATGCTAATGATGATTGTAATAGCAGTGGTGGTGGTGGTGGGGAGTGTACCTATTACAGCTTGTTCTCCCTGCGAATCCCCTGTGTTCTTTGTCTCTACTGATATATATTCCAACAACACACCTGTTGATCCCTCTACCTGTGCTACTTCAAACTTAATCATATCATTTACCATTTTTTTCCTCCTTTTTTTTTTTTGATTGATATGATACGTAACTCAACTTTAATCTGCAAGTAGATTAAAGTAAAATGATATATGAGACTGATGCTCAAGGCTAAAGATACCAAGGTGTATATAAATATTTTAAAATTATATTTCCTTAGAAAGAGAAAGATATTGAAATCTATACTGTTTGTATAGACATGTTGTTGAGAAGTTTTTGTGAGGTTTTGGAGGGTTAAAATAGTTCTTAGAATATGTAATTAACAATATGTGTGTGTGTGTGTGTGTGTGTATAAATATGTATGTAGATATACACATGTACACACATATACACAAACATATATAAACATGAATATATATATATATATATATATATATATAAACAATATATGAGTATATGCATATATATGTACATGTATGTATATACCTTCATCCACATGTACATAACTGGGTACATGACGTGGCAAAAGAGTACCCAGTTATGTATCTATATGTACATGTGGATGAAGGTATATACATACATCATCATCATCATCATCATCATCGTTTAACGTCCGCTTTCCATGCTAGCATGGGTTGGACGATTTGACTGAGGACTGGTGAAACCGGATGGCAACACCAGGCTCCAGTCTGATTTGGCAGAGTTTCTACAGCTGGATGCCCTTCCTAACGCCAACCACTCAGAGAGTGTAGTGGGTGCTTTTACGTGTCACCCGCACGAAAACGGCCACGCTCGAAATGGTGTCTTTTATGTGCCACCCGCACAAGCCAGTCCAGGGGCACTGGCAACGATCTCGCTCGAAAATCCTACAGGAGCCAGTCAGGCGGTACTGGCAACGGCCACGCTCAAAATGGTGCATCTCATGTGCCACCCGCACAAGAACCAGTCCAGGGGCACTGGCAACGATCTTACTTGGCTTGCCGGGTCTTCTCACGCACAGCCCATTTCCAAAGGTCTCGGTCCGTAGTCATCGCCTCGGTGAGGCCCAATGTACGAAGGTCTTGCCTCACCACCTCAGCCCAGGTCTTCCTGGGCCTACCTCTTCCACGGGTTCCCTCAACTGTTAGGGTGTGGCACTTTTTCACGCAGCTATCCTCCTCCATTCTCACCACATGTCCATACCAGCGCAATCGTCTCTCTTGCACGCCACAACTGATGCTTCTAATGTTCAGCTTTTCTCTCAAGATACTTACACTCTGACGGGTATTCACATTGACATTACACATCCAACGGAGCATACTGGCTTCATTCCTTGCGAGCTTACGTATGTCCTCAGCAGTTACAGCCCATGTTTCACTGCCATGTAGCATGGTTGTTCGTACGCATGCGTCATACAGTCTGCCTTTTACTCTGAGTGAGAGTCCCTTTGTCGCCAGCAGGGGTAAGAGCTCTCTAAACTTTGCCCAGGCTATTCTTATTCTAGCAGCTACACTTTCAGCGCACCCACCCCCACTACTAACTTGGTCGCCCAGATAGCGGAAGCTATCGACTACCTCTAGTTTTTCACCCTGGAATGAGATAGAAGTTGTTTCCTGTTTGTTTGCAGTCTTTATTGCACCTGAACATCTGCCACAAACAAAAACTAACTTGCTAGTTAACCTGCCTTTGATGTTGCTGCACCTCTTATGTGTCCATAGCTTGCACCGGGTACATCTTATAGAGTTACTACCTACTCCTTTTCTACATACTGAGCAGGGCCATCTACCTGAAGGGGTTTGTGTTTTATCTACCTTCCTACTTATTAGGATTTTGGTTTTAGCTAGGTTGACTCTAAGGCCCTTCAATTCTAGACCTTGCTTCCACACCTGAAACTTCTCCTCTAGTTCTGATAGTGACTCCGCAATTAGGGCAAGGTCATCAGCATAGAGGAGCTCCCAGGGGCAACCTGTCTTGAACTCCTCTGTGATTGCCTGGAGGACTATGGTAAATAATAGGGGCTGAGGACGGAACCTTGGTGGACCCCTACCTCTACCCGGAATTCATTGCTGTACTCATTTCCAACCCTCACCTTACTGGCCGCATCTCTGTACATGGCTCGCACAGCTCTCACTAGCCATTCTTCTATCCCAAGTTTCCTCATTGACCACCAGATAAGGGATCGGGGGACCCTGTCAAAGGCTTTCTCCATGTCAACGAAAGCCAGGTACAGAGGTTTATCCTTGGCTAGGTATTTCTCTTGCAAGTACATATATATGCATATACTAATATCTTGTTTGTATCACGACAGAACGCACGCGTTAACCTTTATACAGTATATATATATATATATATATATATATATATATATATATATATAGACACATACACATACATACCTGTATATATGAATGCATATATAATAATGTAAAGTTATCTATTAAACTAATATTATAAAGTAATCCACTTAATTTCTAATTATTTTTCTTTTTTTTTTCTGTTTTCAGGTAAATACATTTTCAAATTAAATTTGAATTTTAATCCACTGAACTTCATCTGAAGGTAAACTTTGAGGAATTTTATTATAGTAAATTTTACACTTTACAGGTTTCAATGAGTTACTTATGGCTTCTGAAAGAACTTTTACTGTTTCAATGTGCTGCACGGTGTTTTAGGCCATAGCAGAACACATACTTGCATACACACACACACACACATACACACACACTGTGTTTACTCATGTATATATTGCACTTTTTTGTAAACTTGATTTTAACTGAAAAAAAAAACTGGGGCATGACTTAAAAACCAGGGCAGAATTGGTTTCAAGTTTTAATATGAAGGGATGGTGATTGTGATTGTAGTGGTGATAATGATGGTGATGTATGATAATTTGGCAATTCTTATATTCTACACCTTCTCTCCAGTTTCTTCAAGAAATTCCCACCAGTAAAAAAATCACTGCTCTCAATATACATCACCATCTTTTAGCCATTATAATTTCATCTTCCTTTAAAAAGAAAATGCTTCAAGCACTAACGCTTTAACCATTTTTATTCAAATTTTATCATTTTTCTTGTGTTCTTTTTCTTTTCTTTATTTTATTAATAAATCACAAAAAAGGGGATATTGCAAAAATTTGTAAAAAAATCATAATTACTCCACATCTCCCTCTTAATATGTTGTTTTTTTAATCCAAATTTGCGGTCAGGGGTTTAGTTTAGTGTTTGTTTTATTCCTTTTTTGTGTCTTTTCTAATCCATTCTTGTTGCAAAAAAATAACGGTTTTCTTCCTTTCTTTAATTCCTTTGATTTTCATTGAAATACAAAAAGCAAAAAAACAAAAATTACAAGAACACTTTTAAACACAAAAGAAATTTGAAAAGAAGCAAAAGGAAAAATTGAAAAGGAAAAGAAGGAAAACGAGGAAAAAAATAAGAAAAAAATTGGAGGGAAAATCTCCAAGGCACCCTAATTTTACCTTTCCCTTCATTTTTTTCCTGTTTTTTTTCTTAGGTTAAATAATATTTTTTTGCAGAAGCAAATTAGCCACACCAAAAATATTGATAGCAAACTCTCTCTTGATCCTATCATGACAAATTAACAGTTTTAAAACATTGTGGATTTGATTGCTGCAGGCTTCAGAATGTTACGGCTTAAAACAATCAATTTAATCAATGATGCTCGCCACAAACCGCTTTACGTTTCCAAAGCATCGTTACTCTTTGAATAAGAACAAAGAATTGCTAATTTACACTTCATTAAATTAGATTAATTCTTTAAAAGGATGCTAAAAAATGAAAAAAAAAAATTAAAATAATCAATAAATCTTTGTTTATTTAAAAAAACTTTTTTCTATATCTGTGCAGAGTGCAATGTCCATGTTCATTTTTATATATGAGCAGGGAGTGTATACTTTTATATAAATGTGTGTATGTGTGTTTATATATATACATACATGTATGTACGTTTGCATTATATATGCATGTATGTATATATGTGGAGGTGCAATGGCCCAGTGGTTAGGGCAGTGAACTCACGGTCGTAGGATTGCAGTTTTGCTTCCCAGACCGGGGAGTGTTGAGTGTTTATTGAGTGAAAACACCAAAAGCTCAACAAGGCTCTGGCAGGGGGTGGTGGCGAACCCTGCTGTACTCTTTCACCACAACTTTCTCTGTCTTTCTTCCTGTTTCTGTTGTGCCTGTAATTCAAAGGGTCAGCCTTGTCACACTCTGTATCATGCTGAATCTCCTCAAGAACTACATTAAGGGTACACGTGTCTGTGGAGTGCTCAGCCACTTGCATGTTAATTTCTTGAGCTGTCCATTCCGTTTATCAGATCAACCAAGATCCTCGTCATCATAACTGATGGAGTGCCACAATGTATATATGTATGCATGTGTGCGCGCGTGTATATATATATGTATATAAGTATGCATTTATATATATATATATATATATATATATATATATATATATATATATATATATATATATATATATATATAATAATAATAATAATAATAATAATAGTTTAAGTAGCCAGAAGATGGATTTGGTCTTTATCTTTATTTTGTACAATGGTCATTTGGGGCCATCCTGTTACTGGAAGACAATGGATGTGTGTTGAGCCTTTTTGCGGAATGTCCTGCACAAATGTTTGTTTATAATGATTAAATTTTGGTGCTTGTCACGCATCAAGCGTTGAAGTGATCACGAAGCAGCGTGAGGTGGAGTGTTTTGCTCAAGAACACAATGCACCTCCCGTCTAGAAATTGAAACCACGATCTCGCAATCGAGAGTGCAAATTCCTAAACGCAAGGCCATGTGTCCTCACTACATATATATATATATATATATATATATATATATATATATATATATGTGTGTGTATGTATATATGTATGTATGTCTGTATATGTGTAGGTATGTGTGTGTGTGTGCGTGTGTACATATATACCACACACACGTACATACAGTGACAAAAGTGCACACAGAGATTAATGTATGTTTTTGTTTCTAGTTCTTAATACAAAGTGGGAAGGTTTAATATTAATTGAAACCATAAACAATTAATCTTCCTAATTTATCTCTTTGTGTGTGTGTGTGTGTGTGTGTGTGTGTGTGTATTTGTGTGTGTGATTATCTCTTTTTCTCTGTGTCTGCACACCAATGTGTGTGTGTGTGAGATTTAGTGTTGGAAACTGAACATTAATATAAAGTAATTAATTTGCTTTCATTTATTTCAGCTTCTTGGAACGTGAGCGTGTGTACTAACGTGTGTGTGTGTGTGTGCATATTATATACGTAAGTGCTTTATATACATAGATATATAAACACATATATATGCATACAAAAGCCAGTATATATGTATGTGTGTGTATTTGTGTGTGTATATATATATATATATTATATATATGTGTATGTGTATATATATATAAATACAAATGATTGTATGTGTATATATATATATATATATATATATATATATGTGTGTGTGTGTGTGTATGTATATATATATAATACTCCCCTAACTCTTCGAAACGCCGGTGTTTTAATGGTGGCAGCTGATGAAGGATATGTTCTCTATGTGGCCTGCTTGTTTGTTGTACTTTGTTTATCATTTTGTCCATGTTCTTTTGCAACGCCATGTACCCAAATATGTATCTATATGTACATGTAGATGAAGGTATGTACATGCATGTACATATATATGCATATACTCATATATTGTTTATATATATATATGTGTGTGTGTGTGTGTGTGTGTGTGTGGGTGTGTGTGTTTGTGTGTGTGTGTGTGTGTGTGTGTTTATGTATTTATCCTCATGCATCATCAATTACTGTCCACTTCTTTTCCCATGCTTGCATGAGTCAGGGAAAATTTGGTGAGGCAGATTTTTCTACAGCTGGGTGCTTTTCCTGATGCCAACCCTTCCCTATTTCTAAACAATGTAATGTTACTCCATTGCAAAAGAGTGAAAAGGAACAACCTCACCTGTATGAACCTGATTCTC
>NC_142948.1:4749775-4752275 GCF_046866305.1 Octopus bimaculoides | reverse complement strand
TATTATTATCATCGTCATTGTTGTTGTTGTTCGTTTATTATTTCTAAGAGGGAATTATAACAACAAACAACAAGAAAGTAAAAGGGCGAACGAAGTTTCAACGATATTTTATAACATCATTTATGCGATACCATTGCAACAGTAATAACATTCATTCCATATCCATGTACATCATCAATAAAAGGGAGATATCAACCGTACTTTATTGCTACATCGTTGTGCCATCATCAGATACAATAAACAGCCTCTCACACTCAATATCTGTTTATCCGCTTACATAAATCACGGCTCTGTTTTCTTTCTTTATGTTTTCTTTCTCGTTCATGTCCACGCATGGAACACTGGCAAAACACATGCTTTGCCTTGCGGACTCCTGCAATGCAATGGTGATTTCAGCTGTTATTTTTTACAAATCCAATAAACCGCTGATGTTTAATGCTTAATCTTGCTCCCCACAAAATAAAAAAAAAACAAACACACACACACACACACACACACACACACACACACACACACACACACACACACACACACACACACACACACATGCATACACACTGTTGAGTTGTTCAGATTAATCAAGCTGGGCTCTGTTAGATATCAGGACCTGGTTTGTTGTAACAATCTGGAACGAAATGGGCAACTTGAGCTATCATGAAAAACCGTTTATTGAGGTAGAGAGAAAATAAAAAGGATAATTGAAAACTGAGGGCAATCATGGGATCATAGCCATGCTGGAGCACCAACTTGAAGGGGTTTTAATCATTTATATAAATCCTTTTCCGAACTTAGTCTGAAAGGGTCTTTTACTGATCTTTGTTTCTCAAATGGCTTACCCTGGGATTTTCTTCCCTTAATAGAGAGTTACTGTTTCATTCGGAGTAAATGTGAGATGTGTTCTGATTTGATCAGTCTACACAAACAGACACACACCCTCTATACACATGTAAATTATATATATATATATATATATATTCTTTTATTCTTTTATTCTATTACTTGTTTCAGTCATTTGACTGCGGCCATGCTGGAGCACCGCCTTTAGTCAAATCAAATCGACCCCAGGACTTATTCTTTGGAAGCCTAGTACTTATTCTATCGGTCTCTTTTGCCGAACCGCTAAGTTACGGGGGACGTAAACACACCACCATCGGTTGTCAAGCGATGTTGGGGAGACAGACAAACACAGATACATAACATATACACGCACATACATATATATACATATATACAACGGGCTTCTTTCAGTTTCCATCTACCAAATCCACTCACAAGGCTTTGGTCGACCCGAGGCTATAGTAGAAGACACTTGCCCAAGGTTCCACACAGTGGGACTGAACCCAGAACCATGTCGTTGGTAAGCAAGCTACTTACCACACAGCCACTCCTGCGCCTATAAATATATATATATTTGAAATTTAAGAAAAATATAAGATGGAGACAGGTGTATAAACAACAAGCAGGTGTATTAGTTTGGTGCTCATGAAGGTGAGAAAGTCTTTTACATTTTGAGCCTACGCTCTTCAGCAGAAAGGAACATAAAGAAATAAACAGAGAGAGAATAAAATGGGGAGATTTTTTAATTCTTTTACTTGTTTCAATCAGTAGTCAGTGTAGCCATGCTGGAGCACCGACTTGAAGGGTTTTAGTCAAACAAATTGGCCCCCTGGATTATTTTTTAAGCCTAGTACTTATTCTATCATTCTCTTTTGCTGAACTGCTAAGTTATGAGGATGTAACCACACCAACACCGGCTGTCAAGTGATGATGGTAGGACAAACACAGACACAAAGACACGCACACATAGATATGTGTATATATACGCATATGTATTACGGGCTTCTTTAAGCTCTCTTCTACCAAATCCTCTCACAAGGCTTTGGTTGACCCAAGGCTATAGTAAAAGAGGGGTTAGAATATGACAGACAGACAGAAGCAAGTGTCTTGCTGTAAAGGAGATTCATGATTGCCCCAGTTAGAGAGAGAAAGAGAGAGTGAGAAAAGAGAGAGTGAGAAAAGAGAGAGAGAGCAAGAGAGAGCGAGCAAGAGAGAGAGAGCAAGAGAGAGTTAGAATGAGAACACGAGAAAGATGGTGGTAATACTGAGCTTCTGCACAGTTTCCATCTACTAAATTTTAATCAAAAGATATTGGGGAGGCACTTCCAATATCATGACTGCTCCAGTCATGAGAAGTTATGCTAACACTATAGTAGGAAACACTTGCTCAAGATGTCATTCAGTGGAACTGAACCCAAGACCACTGATTTAAGAAGCAGATTTCTTAACCACGCAGCTATACTTCTGCCCTCTTGCTTATTTCTTTGTTTTATTTCATTTTGTTTTCATTTGTTTTTGTTTGTTTTTTTTCCTTTTTATAGTTATTTATTTAGTATAATAAGAATGTATCAGAACAAACAGGATGACACAATAAGAATTGTTTTAAATGTCACATCAAAATAGCTTAACATTCCTGTGGCAATAGCGGTATCAGCGTTGCATG
>NC_142948.1:4737275-4744775 GCF_046866305.1 Octopus bimaculoides | reverse complement strand
AAACAAAGAAATATTAGTTGAACATTGAAAGTTCTTGATGCCAAAATCAAATGGAAACGGTGAAATAAATATATAAAAGAATATTTCGTCTGTCAAATCTTCCATTTCTTTCAAGGAATATAAAAGAAATCCAATAATTTTAATGTGAGGTTAATGGATTTTATATTTGTGTTTTGGTTTGGGGTTTTTTTTTTTTTTTTGGTTTGTTTGATCCAATATGATTTTGATGTTTATTTCATGTTAAGGTATTAATTATGCAAATATGATATTTTTCCCATTTTTTCATACTGTTGTTATCATCATCATCATCATCATCATTATTATCATTATCGTTGTTATCATTGTTAATGTTGTAGTCATTATTATTATAATTATCATTATCATTAACATTGTTATTATTATTATTATTATCATCCTCATCATTATTATCATTCTTGTATTAATTGAATAAGCAGTAATGTCAGAATTAACGAGCTTCTATTTAATTTCAATTGATCTACGAGCTGTTGAAAAGAAAATGCTCGTTATCAAAATTGCTATAATTCGAGAAAAAAAAGAAATAAAATTAAAATGTTGAAAGAAAAAAGTAATCCAAAACAAAAAAAAAATCCCTCAAACTCATTCATGAACGAATATTCACACAACTACACACATATACATACACACATATACATACATAACAGATTGAATTAGTTGTCTACGATATATTGATATCATATCACAGCATTTCATATCACTTTATGCGATGATGTTCTTATCGTCATCATCATTGTTATCATCATCATCATCATCATCATCGTAATTGTTATTATTATTATTATTATTATTATTATTATTATTATTATTATTTCATTTCTCATAACTTGGTTTTCATATCAATATAATTTTCTTTCAACTTAATTCTATTATTGATCTATCAGCCACCTTGGCGCCGTAAGAAATGGTGCAATATTTCTGCTAGGAAGAATCTAGATCATAGAAGAACATTCTGGAACTGTGATCTTCGCAAGGAACCAGAAAAGAAAATGAAGAAAATTCTTTCTTCTAAATTATTGTGAAAGGGCAAACCTATAACCACAAGCTTTCCAACTATGACCACCCTGTCATTTTGGGTTATCTGGGGTATGCTATGTCCCATCATTCAATGCATTTGTCTATTTAAAGACATCATCTTTTTAGCTTTCAGATTACTCCGTCAAGCATAATCCTTATTTATTCACGCTGTTTTGGATTAATCACACAATATCTCATAGCTCTGAGATATTGGCGATATGATTGCTTATTTTTAGAATGGCATTATCAGATAAGTGTGAGAGGCCAGATGTGGCCAGTTTGAACGTAAGACAGGTAGAATACGTTGGCTGCTTATATGGTGGGTTCACATGTTGAAGTGCTAGGGGTGTTAATTTGAGGGAAATTTAGTTGTTATTTCTTGCAAGTTGACATGTAGGCTGTCTTGCTAACTGTATGTGTGTGTGTGTGCGTGTGTCGAGAGATTGCTTCCTAACCACATGGTTCTAGGTTCAGTCCCTCTGTATGTCAGCTTCTACTGTAGCCTTAAGCTTACCAAAGCCTTGTGAGAGGATTTGGTAGACAGAAACTGAAAGAAGCCCATCATGTGAGTGTGTGTCCCACCACTGCTTGACAACCAGTGCTGGTGTGTTTATGTCCCTGTAACTTAGCAGTTCAGCAAAAGAAATAGTTTGTCATTATTTTCAGCATTTTTTTTTTTATCAGGATAAACAAAGGAACAAAACTATTTTGATCCCTCATTTTTTTATCCCTATTTTGATCTCTTCAAATTCAAGTCATCACAGTTTGTTTACCATGTTTGGGTTGAGCCTGTCTCTATTTCATTTATAAATTTCTGCTCAGCAAATACGATTATCTTAAGGATAAGCATGTGTGATGCTTCCTTGCTTGAAATACACTGCGTGATATTGCAGTCCACGGGGATTAAAATGCATTCTTGATGGCAGTTTATTAGCCCTTTTGATATCAATCCACTAGAAACAGCCAGCCATTTAATTTTATGATACTAACTTCCTGTTCTGCTCTGTTTGATATTACCCCCACCTGAGGCAGTCATTACTTCTGTGATATACACTTCCTCCTTTAAAGCGATCTAAATTAAAACCCCGCCATCAAAATTTCATGTTAATCTATGTTCAAAAACACCAGATTAATAATGACAGAGTTATGTCAGTAAATTTTTCGTTATTTTCAACATTAATTAAAACAAAGGCAGTTTATTTCAACAGAAATGTGGTAACCTCCTTGATGCCAACCTGCTTCAGACTGTTCCTGGTTCTACATTTCAAGCATTTTGATTTGAAGCGATCTAAATGAAAACCTTCCATCAGAATTTCATATTAATCTCTGCTCCAAACATCAGATTAGTAACAATTAAGTTATTTCACAAAATTCTTCATTATATTTAAAATTAATTATAATACAAGCAATATATTTCAACAAAATAGGTGAGCTGGCAGATTCGTTAGCACGCTGGGCGAAATGCTTAGCGGTATTTTGTCTGCCGTTATGTTCTGAGTTCAAATTCTGCCGAGATCGACTTTGCCTTTCATCCTTTTGGGAGTCGATTTAATAAGTACCAGTTACGCACTGAGGTCGATGTAATTGACTTAATCCCTTTGTCTATCCTTGTTTGTTCCCCTCTATATTTGGCCCCTTGCGGGCAATAAAGAAAGAAATATATTTCAACAAAAATATGGTAACAGAAGGATCAAGACAGTAAGCGGGGATTTGAGGGTGATTTGAGTGCTATTTCTGGTGGTTGTTCTTGGAACTTTTCTTGTTATTAATGAGAAAACAAAATACTGATTGAGTTTGTATAATTCTTCCTTCTTCTCTATCGGGTTGGACACTCTTTTATTCTTTTATTCTTTTACTTGTTTCAGTCATTTGACTGTGGCCATGCTGGAGCACAGCCATTAGTCAAACAAGTCAGCCCCAGAACTTATGCTTTGTAAGCCTTGTACTTATTCTATCACTCTCTTTTGACAAACCACTAAGTTACTGGGATGTAAACACACCAGCACCGGTTGGCAGACACACAAAAATTTACATACATACATACATATATATATATATATATATATATATATATATATGTACACACACACACACACACACACACACACACACATATATATATATATATATATATATATATATATGTATATATATATATGGCTATAGTAGAAGACACTTGCCCAAGGTGTCACGCAGTGGGACTGAACCCGGAACCATGTGGTTGTGAAGCAAGTTTCTTACTACACAGCCACTCCTGCACCCAAGTTTACAAACTTTCAAAAGCATTTTAACCGTTTTGGTACCAATCCAACTGAGACCACCGCTGGTGCTCTGATGCAAACCTTCTGGTTTTAAAGTGATCTTCATTAACCCTTGCGTCAAAATTCTTCGTGATTTATGTTCTAAACACTATATTAATAATGAGAAAGTTATTTTACTAAATTCTTCATTATTTAAAAAATTAACTAAAACACCAGGAGTGAATTTCAACAGAAAAATTGTGTCAAAGGGTTAAAGTGATTTAAATTAAAACCTTCCATCTAAATTCCATGTTGATTTATTTATCAAACACGAGCTTAATTGCGACAAAGTTATGTTGTTAAAATCTTCTCAAGTTTCAAAATTGATTGAAACAAAGGCAGTATATTTCATCAGAAATATGGTAATGAAAAGGTTAATTAATTAGCTTAATGACTCAGTCACACGTGGCTTATATTTACCATTGGTGTTTAACCCCAGGTCATAGTTGGTTGAGCAGACATACTATCAAAAGTAATGCAAGCATTATGATTCTCTCGATTTTGTATACCAAAAAAATTTATTCTCAAAGGTGCCCTGCCTTCTTTTTTTTTTTCTTTTCAAAAAGCAGAAAAATAAAAATTTGATGGGATTTCAGTAAGTTTTGTTGTTATTTCTAGCAGGTCGAGCAACCATGTAGATGCCCCTTCCTTGACTGGTGTTTAATACTTGTGATTTGCAATGTGGGAAATGTTTAAAAGTAGCAAAAAAGTAACAAACATGAAATAAACTAACAAACACAGACAAATAATAATAATAATAATAATGGTGCAAGACCAACAGTTTTGAGGGGAGGGGGCTAGTCAATACAGTTTACTCTAGTACTTGACTGGTGCTTTATATCATCAACCTTAGAGAGATGAAAGACAAAGTTGATCTCACCAGGATTTGAAACTAGAACAGAAAGAACTCCGAGGCATTTTCTCTGATAGTTTAACAATTCTGCTAACACATTCTTTGACTGGCAGTGTGAACATTAAAAAAAAATATATATATATTTTTAAAATTTACAGTAAAACCCACAAAAAATGGATAAATTCCTTATTTTTATATGAAATTTTGCTGACATAAAAAAGAAACCGAAAACGAGTCAGCAACATTTGAATCCTAAGAAAACATTGGAATAATTTGTTGTTTAGACCCAATTCATAGAATGAAATATTTATCTTAACGGATATCTTTTAGTAAGATTAATTGTAAATATCTTAACAAGTGTCTCTCCCGAGGTTTGGCAGCAGTGTTAGGGGGTCCTCAAATGTTAAACTTTAAACCCTGTTTGTTTAATGTTATTTAGGGTAATTCGTGAAACCCAATATCAAATATTGAACCTGTTTGCTTCCCCTTTGGCTCCGACTTGAAGGCAATACTACCAAACATTCTCTCTCTCTCTCTCTCTCTCTCTCTCTCTCTCTCTACTTCTTCCCATCTGAACAACTTCCTCTTGTATACCATTCTGACCAAAATATTATTATTTAACATTTGTTCGTTCAATGTTGTTGCTGTTGTTGTTATAGGGCATATTTTATTTTCCCTGTGACAGTTCACATATTATTATTCAGAACAGAAAGAGAAGTAGGCAGAGAGGAAAACAAAAAGGAGTGGGAGAGTGGTAGAGAAGGGGTAGAGGGAGAGAGAGAGAGGGGTGGAGGGAGAGACAGATGGAGGGAGAGAGAGGTGGAGGGAAGAGAATACATCTGTGTAACAGAATACTTGAAGGTTTGGTAAGGGAGATGTCAATAAAAAAATAAAAGATTCCTCCATATATATACATGTGTTTATACGCACACACATATATACACACAGACGCACAAGTATTTATATATACATATATCTATGTGTGTGTGTGTGTGTATGTGGGTTCAAGTTCCATGCATATGGGAGACCCTACTTTTTTCCTTCAAGGGCTTATATGCCCCAATATTAGACTTCTTACCTCAGTCAATGCACAGTGACCCCTTATAAGCTTTAAGCTTATGAAATATCATCATCATTATTTACATACATACATACATACATATATATATATATTTACATGTGCATAATGAAACTCATTCATACACATATACATTCTTAGTATATAAACAAATTATGTGTGTGTGTATTTATGTGATGCAAACACAATGCCCATACACTTGAATGTAAATTCATATATATGCATGAATGTGTGTGTACTATACACACACACACTAACACACTCTGTCTCTCACTATCTCTCTCACTATCTCTCTCTTTACATGACTACATCATAATGATCTGTCATACCGAAACATAATTAGTATATAAATAACGATGATGAGGATGACTACGATGCTTCTCATCTCGTAGATCTACATCTCAGATAATTATTTCCATACAATTTTTCAACCAATTTTCTTTGAGACACTTTTTCTTCTTTCCTTCCTTTACTCTTCACCTTCAAATTAAATTTGAATTTAAAGCTGCCACTGTCTCCAAATCATTCTTATTTATATAGAACTCTACCAGACTCTGTCAAATATTTTTGTAAGACAAGGTATCAAATGCATTCAAAGAAATAGTTTGTAGCATCAAGTGTTTGCCAATGAAACATTGTGGATTTTCAGGCTTGGTAAATAGAAGCAAGTTAGATTTCATGCCATCATTGTGCAAATGTAAAACCTCGTCGCTGGTGTGTATATTGAGGGCTTGTAATATAGTTGAGTGTGTCAGTCAGTGCATTGTTCTGGAACTTGGGATGTCAAGGAGGAGTCCATAAATATCTGAAAGGGCCCATGAATGTCTGATTTGGTCCATGAATATTTGATAGGGTCCATGAATGTCTGATTGGGTCCATGAATATCTGACAGGGTATATATATATATGTATATATATGTATATATCTATATATATATATATGTATATGTATATATATGTATATGCTAGTGTGTGTGTGTGAGTTTGTCCCCAACTATCTCTTGATGATATGTTTATGTCCTCATAACATAGCAGTTCAATAAAAAGGTCTGACGGAATATGTACCAGACTTAAAAATAAATAGAAGCACTGGCGGGTGGTGGTGGTAAATTGTTTGACTAAAACTCTTTAAGCTGGTGCCCCAGCATGGCTGCAGTCCAGAGATTGGAACGAGTGGCAGATAAGACTCAGGACAGACCTTGAAGAGAGAGGGCAAGCCATTGGAAAGGACATGATTAGCAATGAAATGACTTCAACTTACAAACCACCGATCGATTGTTTAACCAGAACATCAAACAAATGATTGATTAGTTGGTTCAATATTTGACCAATTGACTAATAATAGAGAAGTGATACTGAATCAGTGCATGTATTATTATTTGCATAATGACCCTCTTGAGACACAATTAGAAATACTAGTTCTTCACCTGGAACTGGTCTAGAATTTTGTAAAAACTCTAACAGAGTGGAAGTGGAATATTTGCGGTCTTAATTAGGTTAATTAGCTTAATTATATTAATTAATTCAGTTAGTCCCACTGTCCACAACACTTTTGGGGTTTTTTGTTGGTTTTTTTTTTTTTTTTTTCTCTGAAGCGTAAACTGTCTTGACTATTATTCTTGCTCAAAATTTTCCGAAGTGTTTCGAAATGAAGTTAAAAGTTCGATAAATAAATAAATAAGCTGCTTAATAAATAAATACTTGATAAATAAGTAGATAAATAAACTGAAAAATAAATAGGTAAATAAATTTAAAAAAAAAAAGAAATAGAAAAATAAGTAGATAAATTAACAGATTAATAGTTGATAAAATATATTGATAAATAAATAAAAATTTTCAAATAATTTTTCTTTAAATCTTAGTAAATGTGAACTATTTGCCTCCTGGTGCAGATTATTTAACTAGATTCGTTATTTTCATTAAAAGGTTTTTTTTTTTTAAATATATCTTTTATTATCTTTTTGTGTTTTTATTACACAAAAAATGATTTTCTATTTTTTTTTTTCATTATTGTTGTTGTTGTTTTTCAGTGATATTCTGTTAAGTTACAAGATTTTATTGACAAAATATTGACTAACTATGTCTGATGGTTTTATTCACTTATTTATTATTCATTCTTTTTTTTTAGCTTATTTTTCAATATGGATCAATAATTTCATTGCTATTGATCATATGAAATGATATTTGTTGCCGTTATTGAATTATATATATATATAT
>NC_142948.1:4717275-4732275 GCF_046866305.1 Octopus bimaculoides | reverse complement strand
TGGTGCTGGTGGTAATGGTGGTGGTGGTGGTGGTGGTGCTGGTGGTAATGGTGGTGGTGGTGGTGCTGGTGGTAATGGTGGTGGTGGTGGTGGTGGTGGTGCTGGTGGTAATGGTGGTAATGGTGGTGGTGGTGGTGCTGGTGGTAATGGTGGTGGTGGTGGTGGTGCTTCTGCTGCAACAGGTGATGATAACGATGATAATGATGATACTCATGTTGGTGGTGATGCTGTGCCTGATTGTGGTACCGCAGATGGTAGTTAGAATGGTGATGGCAGTGGTGGTGGTGGTGGTGGTGGCTGTGGTGCTGGTACTGGTGGTCATGATGATGATGGTGGTGGAGGAGGTAGTGGAGATGAGGACGAAATTTGAAATTTTTCAAAATTAGCATTTCTTACAATATATTCTAATCAGGGATAGAAAAAAAAGAAAAACAAGAGAAACAAATAAAAATAAACAATATTGTAAACAAGAAGAACAACAAGAACAACAAAAATGATATTTTCACCACAAGTGTAAATTATGATATGATAATTAATACAACACCAACAATGATAACAATAATGACGTCTTTTATAATAATAATAATAATAATAATGATAGTAATAATAATATTGATAGTAGTAATAATAATAATAATAATAATGATAGTAATAATAATAACAACAGTAATGGAAGTGACTATTTTTATTATAAAAATACATATTTATCTTTTTAAAGAACGATTTCTGATGGGATTTTTTTTTTGTTTTTGCTTTCTGTTATTCATTTTATTTATTTTTAGATATTTATTTACCTCAGTGATTTAAATAACTCTAATGGTTTATAGATTAGACACTTTGATTATGTCGCAAACAGTTCGTTTATGTTGTCGCTGTTGACTGGCTGGCTGGCTGGTTGTGTTGGTTGTGATGATGATGATGATGATGATGATGGCAGGGCTGCTGGTAGTGGTGAAATGATGATGAGGATGACAGTGCTAGGTTTACATAGCCAAATGTCCTTCCTAAAATTAAAAACACTTTACAGAGTGTACTGGGTGCTTTTTTTTCTTGTTTTTTCTTTTGTTTCTCACAGCACCTGGCACCAGCACAAAGGAAGTATCATGTTCTCAGCAGGACCAGTGAGTCCTCTCATACTTACATCTAACTGAATGAAGTGGTTGCTATATGTTGCAGCACCTACACTAGTGAGGTGGGCCTGTCCTTGACAACACTAAAAGATTCTCTCAACTCCCTACCTTGAGTACTTTTCCTGCAGCACTGGTGAGGTTACCCTGTCCACAGTAACACTAAAAGATTCCTTCAGCCTTAACCATCACGATTCCCCCACCTATACTTGTTTTCTGTGTTTTCCTTCAATTATATAAGTTTACAATTTATTTTATATTACAGTTTTTTTTTATTTCTTTCCTTTACTTCTTTCCTTCCTGTTGTCTTTCGTTTTCTCCTCCATCGCTCTTTCATTAAGCAAAAACCTCATTAGTGGATGCTTTTTATATGGCACAAATACAAGTTAAGTAGCCCTATCCTCAAGGCTACAATAAGTTTCTCTCAGCCTCATAATACAGAGTGTACTAGATGCTTTTTAACATGGCACCAGCACTAGTGATGTAGCCTTGTCCTCAAGAAAACTGAAAGCTTCTGTCAATTTTAGATTTTACAAGATGTGCTGAGTGGCACCAACACTAATGAGGTAGCCATGTATTCTGTAACACTAAAATATTCTCTCAACCTGAGATTTTACAAAGTTCAATGGGTGCTTTTCCATGGCTCCAGCATTAGTGAGGTAGCCTTGTCTTCAATAACACTTAAAGGTCCTCTCAATCTAGTACAGGAATCACAACCACAATCTTATGATCATGAGTGTAATACGCTTACCACTGAGCCACGAACGTCCACTTTACAGAGTGCACAGGGTACTTTTCCATGGTTCCCATATTAGTGAGGCAGCCCTAAGTACATCATGGTTAAAGACCTCTTGACCCCAGTATCTGCTTGATCTTGAATCTCTTCACAGAGTGAGTGGCATGAATGACCGTACGATAGAGACATGAATATTTGCGGCATGAACGAAAGAGATAAGTCTTACCAATAAGAAAGAAAATACTTTATACAATTATAGTGCAAACCATGAACCACAAAACACGCATAGCTATTAAGATTCTTACAGATTTTGGTTTGATTCTAATTAAACTATAAGATAGGAAATGGGTTAACTACTGATAATTATAAATGCATGCAAGGATGAACTGCATCTAATTAAGTGGATAATAACAGGAAAAAAATAAAAGAAAAAATGTAAGCAAATAATGGAAAAATGCTGAACAAAATTTGGTAAAATGAAATGAAATGCTGGAATTATTATAATTCAGTAAGTAAATTGATTTTCCTGAAATGGAAATAATTTCAATTAAATTCTTTTAAAACTTGTGAAATTATATTCTGCAAAGAAATTGAAAAGAAAATATTTAAAAATGTGCTTAGAGATTAAAGTAACATGCATATTTGTGTGAAAGTATTAATGATATAGAACGAAATAAAACAAAATGAATACCAAAAAAATACATAAAACAACAACAATAATAAAATTAATAATAACAACAACAACAACAACAACTACACTTACAACAAGAAGAAAATACATTATTTATTGATATGAATTATTCAATAAAAGACTTAAGTCTGCAACTGGGGTAAAATGTGTGCTTTATTCTAAGAGAGAAACATACTATGGACACATAATTGAATTTGCTTTTGGAGTTTTTATAATTTCTTGATAAAAATATTAAAATTTTTGAAAATGGTTTAACATTGTATTTATATGTTTATGTGTGTGTGTGTGTGTGTATGCATGTGTGTATTTGTTTGTGTATCTGTATGTATATATGTATGTATGTGTATGTGTGTGTGTGTGTGTGTGTGTGTCCAGGTATGTGTCTGTTTTATTATTATTTGATTGGTTGTTTTTGTGTTTTTTGTTTCCAGTTTTGATTATATTTTAGTAAAATGATGATCAGTGTCTGCCTAAGTTCCTGAAGGTACTTTAAGAACTCACAGACACAAGTGTGCATGTATATATGCATGTGTATATAGATATGAGTGTGTGTGTGTGTGTACATGTATATATGATATAGATGTGTATATACGATGAACTCTCCCATCAAAGATGATGCATGAGTCTTCAACTTTTGCCAAACAACTTGCACAAATGACTTGTTTGTAGGGTTCGAATGTTCATGCCACATATAAGCTCACTCTCTCCGTCAAAAGGAGGTTGTTTGCACAAACAAGAGAGAATTCATTCACTAAGTTGGACCGTACCAACTGCAAACACTGCATAAATATCAGGTGGAAGAAAATTTTTATGTAGAGTTTGATCCTCACTAGTGGAGGCACAATGGCCCAGTGGTTAGGGCAGCGGACTTGCGGTCATTGGATCGTGGTTTCGATTCCCAGACCGGGCGTTGTGAGTGTTTATTGAGCGAAAACACCTAAAGCTCCACAAGGCT
Source organism: Octopus bimaculoides (assembly GCF_046866305.1). NCBI lineage: Eukaryota > Metazoa > Mollusca > Cephalopoda > Octopoda > Octopodidae > Octopus > Octopus bimaculoides. The sequence continues at coordinate 4,728,766 of NC_142948.1, read as the reverse complement.
CCGGCAGGGGATGGTGGCGAACTCTGCTGTACTCTTTCACCACAACTTTCTCTCACTCTTTCTTCCTGTTTCTGTTGTGCCTGTAATTCAAAGGGTCAGCCTTGTCAAACTCTATGTCACGCTGAATATCCCCGAGAACTACGTTAAGGCTACACGTGTCTGTGGAGTGTTCAGCCACTTGCACGTTAATTTCACGAGCAGGCTGTTCCGTTGATCGGATCAACTGGAATCCTCAACGTCGTAAGCGACGGAGTGCCAACTAACTAACTGATCCTCACCTGATATTGTCTGAGTGCACAAATAAATTCGTCCTAACAAGGTACATCAAATTAATTACCTAATTCAACTAAATCTAAATTACATTTATACATGTATATATATATATATATATATATATATATATATATATATATATATATTTATCAGTGTGTGTCTTTGTGTCTGTGTTTGTCTCCCCTTCTCCATTTGAAAAACTGCACTGGTGTGTTTACATCCCTGTAACTTAACAGTTCGGCAAAAGATCACAATAGAATAAGTACTAGGCTTAAAAAATAAGTCCTAGGGTGCTCCAGCATGGCTGCAGTCAAATGACTGAAACAAGTAAAAGAAAACCTGCCTGAAAGCCTCACTAATTCTATGATGCAAAATCAGTTTTTTAAAGTGGTCTAAGTTATTGAATTAAATTCTTCCACCAAATTTTCTCTTTAATTTATGTTCCAAACATTGCTTAATGATACCAAGATTATTCTAGTAAATTCTTCATTACTTTCAAAATTAATCGAAACATAAGCAGTGTTTTACAACAGAAATATGGTAGCAGAAGGGTTAAGTAGGAGTTGTTAAGGAGATCCTTCCCTGACTTTTATAGAATGGTAAACATTTGAACCAGATCTTCTGGTCCCCTACCTACCAACTTTAAAAAATTCTTAACACTTTCGATACCAGCCCACTGAAATTATGGTTCAAATTCACTGTTTTTAAGAGACCTTATTCAAAACCGCTTTTCAAAATTTCAGGTTTAATTTATGTTGAAGACACCAGGTTTATAATGACTAAAATATTCCACTAAATTCTACATTATTTTCAAATTAAAATACAGGCAGTGTATTTTGAGAGAAATATGGTAACAAAAAGGTTGGTTACAGAGGGATAGTGTAACAGGGTTCCAGAAACTTTGGAAATCACTTATAGGGAACAGGAGCTCCGTCATTTGCTTGTTATCTGACATGTCCATTTCTAAGCGGCAAAAGTTGTAATTTAGGTGAGATTTAGGCTGTTATTTCTAGTATACTGAGCAACCACATACAGGCTCCTTTGCAGTTAATAATGATGATGAGAAATTTTGAATTTTGCAGATTTCAAATTTTGAGAATTGAATAACAAGTATTTCAATTAAAACTGAATTGAATGTATGTATGTATGCAATTGATCTGTTTTGAAAAAAAATCGAAGAGAAAACTCAAAAATCAATCTGTTTATTGCTAAGTTGTTTGTAAAGAAAAGGAAAAAGAAAAAATTGTATAAACATATATATACATATATACATACATACATACATATATATACACACACAAACATATATATATTATACATATACACACTTACATACATATGCATACTTAATCACACTCACACGTATGAATATATACACATGTATGTTAATTTGTATGTATATGTGTGTATAGATAGATAGATAGAAAAATATTCATATTATGTACACATACAGATAGAGATATAGAGATAAAAATAGTATATATGTCTGTATATATATGTGTGTGTGTGTGTATGTGTATTATTATGTGTGAGTCTTTGTGCATGTGTATAATTCTTTCAATTCATATGTACATATACATACACATACATCTATATGAATATTTAAATATGCATACATGTATATATTTATATATGTACATACATATATTCATGCACCTATATAAACCCATCCATATATATATACAGGGTAGCATATACATGCTAGCATGTAAGGAAGACATTAAATGACGATGGTGATAATGATGATATATGCATATATATATATATATATATAATACATACACACACATACACACACACAGACTCATATACACATGCACATACACACATACATATGAGTTTGCGTATGTTTTTATACAAAACACGTGCATGATAAGAAAGCAATATGTTAGCATCAAAATGCTTTTAAAACCTATGATTCTTTAAAATGTATTAATCTTTAACAACGAAACCGAATTAAAATGAGCGTCTTTGAAGTATTTATACGATTCGGAAGCCTGAATGTTGAATGTAATTCCTGTTTAGTGTGTCTTTGATTCCTTCTGATATAACGGAATGGTGTTTGTATGGGAGAATGGATTTGATGAGACTTTTAAAGATATCTACCCGAGATGCGTGTGAGAGTATTGCAAGGAAAGAAATGCATATGTGTGTGTGTGTGTGTGTGTTTGTATGCGTGTGTGTACTTGTACGTGTGCGTGTGTGTATATACATTTTTTTAATTCTTTTATTTGCTTTAGTCATTTGAATGCGGCCATGCTGGAGCACCACCTTTTTAGTCGAACAAATTGACTCCAGGACTTATTCTTTGTAAGCCTAGTACTTACTCTATTGGTCTCTCTTTGCCAAACTGATAAGTTACAGGGACATAAAAACACCAGCGTCGGTTGTCAAGCGATGATGTGGCGGGGACAAACACATAAAGTTAACCTGTATCAATAGAGTTAACCTTATTTGTTACCATATTTCTGTTAAGATATGCTGCTTTTGTTTCAGTTGATTTAGAAAATAGAGAAGAATTTAGTAAAGTGATTTTGTGATAATTTAAGTCAGTGTTTAGAACATAAATTAACATCAAACTTTGGTGGAAGGTTTTAAGTTAGATTACTTTTAAACAGGAAGTTTGTATCACAGCCAGGGATGGGCTTAGTCGGGTTGTCATCAAAAGATAAACGTAAATTGGAAACAAAGCTGTGATAAGTCTTGTTGTTGCTGTTTATCTCCAGATCAGCCTTAAACATTCCGATACTGAACTTCTATTGAAATACATGGTCTTTAGTTCAATTCATTTTGATAATAATGAAGGAGTGGCTGTGTGATAAGTAGCTTGCTTATCAACCACATGGTCCCGGGTTCAGTCCCACTGTGTGCCACCTTGGGCAAGTGTCTTCTACTATAGCCTCTACTATGTATGTGTGTATGTGTTTGTCCCTCCCACAACATCGCTTGACAACCGATGCTGGTGTGTTTATGTCCCCGTAACTTAGCGGTTCGGCAAAAGAGACCGATAGAATAAGTACTAGGCTTCCAAAGAATAAGTCCTGGGGTCGATTTGCTTGACTAGAAAGGCGGTGCTCCAGCATGGCCACAGTCAAAAGACTGAAACAAGTAAAAAAAGAGTAAAAGAGAATTTAGTGAAAGAATTTTGTGATAATTTCAGCTGATGTTTAGATTAATTTATGTGAAATTAATGTGAAATTTCAGTGAAAGGTTTTTAATTTGGATCACATTAACCCTTTTGTTACCATATTTCTATTTCTGTTGAAATGCAAAAAGATTAACATGAAATTTTGATGGTATTATTTAGATCCCTTTAAAACAGTCGGGACAGCTTCAGGTAAGCTGTTATCAAAAGATTAAAAAATTTTGAAGTTGGTAGACAAAGAATGAGAAGGTCTGACTCAAATGTTCTCCATTCTATAAAACGAAGTGAAGGGTCCACTTAAATTGTTTCAGTAGCGTAATAATGTTAAAACACACTGCTTTTGTTGTAATTAATTTTGAAAATAATGAAGAATTTTGTAAAATAGCTTCATCGTTATTAAGCCAGTGTTTGTAACCGAAACTTAAATGAGATTAACACGAAATTTTTTAAAGGAAAGCCCTAATTTAGATCACTTTCAAATAGGAAGCTTGTATCATAAAACCCTGAGCTGTCTCAGGTGATTTCCACATTTAAAAGTTTAAGAAATTGTAAGTTGGCAGGCAAAGAACGTGAGGTGTGTTTCGAATGTTTGCCATTCTGTAAAAGGCAGAGAAGGATCCACTTAACAATTTGCTGTCTTTTAAAGCCTAGCATAGAATATGAGCTGTTATTATATCCTACGACAAGGCATTGGGATATGTTTGAAAAGCTAATGATTCTCAGGCAAACCCCAATTTGGCATTTTCTCAGAACACATTGAACATAGAATAGCTTATAGGATCATAAAAATGGCAAACTACTCTTAAGGGGAATACAAAATGCTAACTCTCTCACTTTCTCTCTCTTTCTCTCTCTCTCTCTCTCTCTCTCTCTGCATCTTTATCCTACTCTTTATCTCTCTCGTTCTCTCTTTCTCTCTTTGTATCCTTCCGTTTTCTTTATCTCTCTCATTCTCCCCCACTCTCTATCATGCCTTCTTGTGTTCTTCCTTGGCTTATGTCCACCTCCATCTATCCAAAACTATTGTTATGTGACATTTTTACATGCAACACATGCCATGGTTCCCATGTTAAAAATTCCTTACCAATGCAGCTCTGTCATTTGCATGCAGGTTTCCATTGCACTGCCAATTGGATATGAACACCATTTTCTCCCATTTTCTGATACAAACTTCTTCTTTTATAGTTCTTTTAATTAGAACCATCCATAAAAATCCCATGTAAATTTATGTTCCATTCACCAGCTGAATAACGGCAAAGTCATTTTACTAAATTCTTCATTATTTTCAAAAGGTGAGGCATTTACTATAGAAATATCATAAAAAAAGTGTTAAATAGGAGTTGTTAAGCGGATCATTCTCTGTCTTGTATAGAATGGTAGACATTTAAACCAAACCTCTGGCTCATGCATATGAGGTGGGATGTACGTGTATTCATCTCTCTCCAAATACAGAAGCGCATAAGCATGCATGTAGTTCTGTCAACCAATTTACAAATTTCTTAACCCTTTTGATATCAGCCTCCTTGAAAGTGTCCCTGTTCTATAATAGAAATTCCCTATTTAATTCGTAAATTAAAGTTTCAAATTAAAATTTTGTGTTAATTTTTATCCTAAACACTAGATTATATGACAAAGTCATTTTTATAATACATTGTTAATTAATTTAAAAGTTAATTGGAAAACAAGCTTGCTTCCTAACCATGTACATGGTTCTGGGTTCCGTCCCACTGTTTGGCACCTTGGGGGAATGTTTTTTAATATAGCCAGCCAAAATCTACTCACGACGGATTTTGTAGAATGAAACTGGAAGAAGTACATCTCACGCTCGTGTGTGTGTGTGTGTGTGTGAGTCTGTGTGTGTGTGTGTGTGTGTGCGCGCGTGAGTGTGTGTGTGTGTGTCTATTCCCCAATTGGTGTTGGTGTGCTTACCTCCCTGTAACTTAGCAGTTCAGCAAAAGAGACAGATAGAATAAGAACCAGGCTTAGCTCTAAAAAATAAAGTACTGGGGTCGATTCATTCAATTAAAAATTTTTGAAGATGTTGCTCCAGCATGGCCGCAGTTGCATGACTGAAACAAGTAAAAGAATAAAAGATAAGCTATCGTTGTTTTCTCACCACACAACATTGTTTTTAACAGTTGAAGTTGCACCAAACACAACACACATATACGTATGTGTGTTTGTGTACATGTGTGGAGGACTTTTGCAGTTTCCATCTATCAAATTCCATTACCAAGTTATTGATCAACCCATAACTATAGTAAAAGAAACATTTTACCAAAAGATGCTATGCAGCAGGCAGCAAAGAAAGAGAATGAAGCACAGAACTGTCCACATCTTTTCCCTTCACAAAGACATTTCTAACAGAAAAACTATTAAAAAAAAAAAAAATGAAAAGACAAACACGTTTGCCATATTATAATGATTTAGCGAAAAAGGAAAAAAAAAATTTATCTTAAAAATCTGATTTTTCTTCCAGACACCCACCTCCTGTTTTTTCTTCATTTACTTTTGCCCTTTTGTAATCTTTAAAGCTATTTTATTCTCAGAAATTCTGAGTTTCCAGTGATTTTTAAAAACTACTTTTTGGTGCCTTTTCAAAACATGAAGATAATCTTATCATTCTGCTTTCGTTATTGCTGACATCAAAGAACTTTTGTCAAAGAGTACAATTATTCTTCGAAGAAAGAACAATTTGGTATGCATTTAAGTTGTCAAATTACTTCTGATTATTTCAAAATAGGTGAATTTTTCTTATTTATTGCAATGATATTTCTTTTATTTTCAAAATTAAGATAAAATTCTTTTTTAATCTATAATATTCTCTCCTTCATTTTTCTACAATGTTTTTCCATCTATCTGGTAGACTTGCAAGGCCCCTCTTCCAAAATTCATTTGTCTGCAACAAAAATTACTCCTCCACTACTGCTCTGACCTCATCTACAGAATTCATATTTTATCTGTCCAAATTATTTTGAAGACTGTAGAATAAATGATAATCAGATGAGACAATGTCTTGTGAATATGGTGGGGTGGGGGGCATCATTTCCCATTCAGACTACTTCAGCCTTTCGAATATCATCCTCACTGTATGTGGCCAAGAATTATCCTCATGGAAGAACACCTTTCGTCTTGAAACCAAAGATGGTTGTTTTTCTTCTAGCACTGACTTAATTTGCTGAAGCTGCTTACAGTAGAACTCCTTTGATATCGTTTGGTTTGGGTTTAAAAGTTCAAAGTGAACTAAACCTTTCATATCCCACCAAACAGACCTCGAAAGGATGAAGGCAAAGTCGACCTCGGCGAAATTTGAACTCAGAACGTAAAGACAGACGAAATACCACAAAGCATTTCGCCCGATGTGCTAATGTTTCTGCCAGCTCGCTGCCTTACAACATATGAGATATTGGTCAACCCAAGTCTATGATGATAGCAGAAGACAAACCCAAGGTGCTGCTGCCCAGTAGGATTGACCCCAGGTCCACATGGTTGTGAAGCCACCATCTTAATCACACAGCCATGCTTGTGTTCACTGCTGATATATTACACTGAGTTTGGGATGGATGTAAGCCAAATGTGACCTCCTCCACTGGGGATTTGGGCAGAATGGTTATGTCTTAGTTTATGTAGAAGGTTTCAAAAATATTCCTCAGAAGCCATGGGTCAGAGGCGGGGCGTGGGGAGTGGGGAGAACCTCAATGAATGAATCCAGTTATGATCAGTTATAGAAATTGGTAGACTTCTTGCCAAACATATACACAGCTCTTGAGGTGTATACATACATACATATGTATATATATATATATATATATATTATGTCCGTATGTATACACACACACATTATGTTATGTATATACACAGATATCTTACACCTTGAATGGATAACTGTGAAAGAGACAGAGCAAGACAGACAGATAGACAGACAGACAGACAAACAGGCAGTGTGTGTGTATGTGTGTGTGTGTGTGTGTGTGATGGGGGGGGAGGTTAAGGAACACTAGCCAGTTGTATAGGTTATACAGCTGTAGGACTGTGATTGATAGCAGTGTGATGTAAATTGACATCAACTTAAACCCATAGGATCTGTCTTCTCTATGTCCCTTTGTCACACACACACACACACACACACACACTCCCCTCTCTCTTCTCTCTCTCACTCTCACTCTGTTTCCCCACCCCCAATTCTTTTACTTTGCCAATCTACTCCAATCACACTATGATGTATATGTAATCATGTCTGTCTGTCTATCTATCTATCTATCAATCTATTTATCTATCTATCTATCTATCTATCTATCTATCTATCTATCTATCTATCTATCTATCTGTCTGTCTATTTATCTATCAATCTATCTATATTTATATAAATACCAATTATTACTGCGTTAATATTAAAAAGCTATTAAGTTATACATTATTATTAATTCATTATTATTATTCATTATTATTATTATGATTATCATCATTATTCAGCAAGCTGGCAGAATTGCTAGCACACCGGGTAAAATGCTTAAGGGTATTTTGCTAGTCTTTATGTTCTGCGTTCAAATCCCACCGAGGTCGACTTTGCCTTTTGTCCTTTCAGGGTCGATTTCATAAGTACCAGTTATGCACTGGGGTCAATTTAATCCTTTCTCCCAAATTTGAGGCCTTATACTTCCAGTAGAAAGGATTACTATTATGAGTGTTGTTGAAGATGGTGGTGATGGTGGTGATGATTGTGGTAGGGTTCTGGTGGTAGTGGTGATGATTATGTTGGTGCTGGCAGTGGTGGTGATGGCAACGGTGGTGGTGGTAGTGGTAGTGGCGTTGGCGTTGTCGTCGTCGTCGTCAAGGAAGAGAATTGGTGATGTACATATTAAGAGAAAAGAACAGGATGAAAAGCGCTGAAACACATGATTGAATAGAAATTTGTCCAATCGTGGCCGAACTGTCTCAACACATAACACTTACTCTCCATTTATGGCACATAGAATTATGCTTCTTACAGTCATATACACCCCATACATATACACATACATATAAATATATATATATATACATGCACATACTTATACATACATACAAACACTTATATATACATATGCACACAAACATATATATATATATATATATATATATATATATATTCATATTTATACACACATATGTATATATATATATGTATGTATATCTACGTGTATATGTTAGTATGTGTGTGGGTGCACTTGTACGTGACTGTTTGACTGAAAGCTTTAAGTGAAGCCACACATAACTTAATCAACTCCACATTAATTGATTAACATAGCCATACACCCTCGTATGATTTACAAATTCATAGCTAATCAGTTAATGTAGAGAAATATATATTTTCCATTAGAAAATATGTTTTACGACAACCAGACTAATCTCATGAGAAAGACAAAAAAAAAAAATATTGTTCTATATTCACTCTTAAACTTCCTGTCTTTGTATGTTTGTTCACTAATTGCTCTTAAAAATTTATTTTTTATTTACATTTTTATTATATTTATTTGCTTAAAATTTCAATAAACTAAACTATTCTTCAGTGAGGCATCATTGTTACCACCTAAAACTGTTGTTGCAGACCAAACAGGATTTACAGCAGTTCTGACTTGCTGAAATGCATACATACACATATACATCTATCTATCTCTCTATCTGTCTGTCTGTTTATCAATCTATCTCTCTGTCTATCTATCTATCTATCTATCTATCTATCTATCTATCTATCTATCTATCTATCTATCTATCTATCTATCTATCTATCTGTCTATCTATCTATCTACTGTCTATCTATCCCTCTAACTATCTAACTTATTTCTTTATTGCCCACAAGAGGCTAAACATAGAGGGGACAAACAAAGACAGACAAAGGGATTAAGTCGATTACATCGACCCCAGTGCATAACTGGTACTTAATTTATTGACTCCGGAAGGATGAAAGGCAAAGTTGACTTCAGCGACCAATATGGCTGAAAAAGATTGGTGCAAGGGTGAAGGTAGAACACCTACAGAAATCAGCATTGCTTGGAACTGCAAGAATTCTTGGCAGGGTTCTTGAAGCATGACCAGTAAACAAGGGTCACCTTAGTCTGCCAGCTGTGGACAGCTGACACCTTCCATCATACCCAGCAAAACAAGCTGTGAGTTTTCATATAATAATGATAATAATAATAATAATAATAATAATAATAATAATTATAATAATGATGATGATAATAATAATCCTTTTTGCTATAAGCACAAGGCCTGAAATTTGAGGGAAGGGGCTAGTCAATTACATGGATCTCAGTGCTCAACTGGTACTTATTTTATCGATCCTGAAGGACAAAAGGCAAAGTCAACCTTGGCAGAATTTGAACTTGGCAGAACATAGCAACAGACAAAATACCGCTAAGCATTTCATCCAGCATGCTAACGATTCTGCCAGCTCGTCACCTTGGGAATAATAATGATAATAATAATTTTATTTATTTGCCACAAGGGTGAAAGATGAGGGGGACAATACAGAGATGGACCTGAAGTGTTGGGGTTTACATATAATAAGGAAACGATAATAGTAAAAAAAATAAAATAAAGTATACACTGGAAAAGAAGGGACAGATGCACAACATAGAAAGGTAAAAAAAATAGAATGGCAGGGAGGATGATAGAGATGTGGCCCTCCTGATACAGGAAGGCCTCTAGGGATAATCGATGAACCCCAAGATTTCCCTGAAGCCCTAGGAGCAAGTGCCCTCTCCAATTCCTTCTCTCTGACCCACAGGTCTACACTTAGAGAAATACCATCCACTCTTGCAATTTTCTCAACTTCCACCCACCTTTCAATAAACTCACTCGAGGACAGCACTTCCCTCTCTGCTCCCAATTTCCTTTTAATAATAATAATAATAATAATAATAATAATAATAATAATGATAATAATAATCCTTTCTATTTTCGGTACCAGGCCTTAAATTATTAACAATACTACTACTACCACCACCACCACCACCACCACCACCACCACTATTACTACTACTACTAATAATAATAATAATAATATTAATGATAATAATAATAATCATAATAATAACAAATCAGTGCACAGAAACGTCACCCCTAAAAGAAACCCTGCAATCTAGCATGATTTGAATGTTATGCAATTTTGCAAATCTGACAAGAGTGATTTTTATCTGTTAGACAAGTATTCCTATGCTCTGCCGTTGCCGACTGCAAAGCTCATGTTCAACATGCAGCTATTAACTTCACTTCACTTTGACAATGAAGCCATGAAGTTGTTGAAATATTCATGGAGTGATGCACATAGGATCACTGTTGGTACCAAAATAAAGTTTAAGACACAATATAAATAATATGGAAGATTTTTAATAAAAATTAAAAAATAAATCGAAACCCGGACTCAGTCATGTCTTTAATGTAATGTTTTGAAGAAAAACTACTTCAATATTCTTGCATGTATATATGGGTATGTTGATATATGTATGCATATTCACTTCCTAAATACATGCATATACATTCACACATGTATAGGAAAACAAGTCTGTTTTCATTTAGGTTTGTAATCTTCGTGACTTATTGATATTTTTGTTGTGATTTTTTTTATTCGTATCAGCCAAAGCTACATGTGAGAAACCAGCGAGATGTATTGACTTGCATACAGACAGAAAATTCACACACACACACACACACACACTCACACACACACACACATGCACACACACACACAAACACATACACACAAATTTATATATGTATGATTGTATGTGAATATATACATAAATATATTTAATGTATATTTAGGCATATATATATATACTTGTATATATATGTGTATATATATATGTATGCATATATACATATACATATGTGTGCATATATATATGTATGTATATATATATATATATATATATGTATATATGTGCGAATATATACTCATGTATATATATATATATATATGTATGTATGTATGTATGTATGTATGCGTGTATGTATATATGTGTGCATATATATTTATATGTATGTGTTTTTGTGTGCATGTCTGTCTGCGTCTACCTGACAACAGACAGA